>NC_041390.1:109058871-109067055 GCF_002162155.2 Triticum dicoccoides
CGCGCCCCGGCCACCTCCTCCCTGCCTGGCTGCCTCCTCCTCTCCTGGACGTCTCCCGCAGCTCCACGCCACCCCCTGGAACCCCCTCGCACTCTCTCTCGACCCCTTCCCCCTCCTCTGCTCTCTCTCTCGCGCAGCCCGAGCGGAGCTCATCGCCGCCGCTCGCCGTTGCCGCACCCAGAGCCTCCCCCTCGACCCTCGGCGTGCCCAGTAGCTCGGCTACCTCGCCCTCATCCTCTCCGACGAGTCAAGCGACCTCGGACGCCCTGCATCGCCGTCATCGAGCCGTCTTCTTCACACACGGCCGCCGGATGCCGCTCGTCGATTCGCCGTCTCCACCACCTCCCCGAGCCCACCGAGCTGCTCGTCGATCTCGCCGTGAGCTCCTCTGCCGAACCCCTCTCTCCCCGTGCTCTATTTCCCTCCGTAGCCGCCGTTACCACCGCGGCCGAGAGCTTCTCGCCGCCGGCCATGGCGAGGCCGTGGCCACAGCCACCGCAGCTCGCTCCCGAGCCCACCGTCGTGCTCACCGCAACCTCAGGAGCCCGCAGCACCCACCAGTTTCTCCCGTAGCGCACCATAGCGTCGAATCGATCGGCGCCCGAACTCTGGCCCCGCCGCAAGCTCGTTTCCGGCGAGCTCCGGCCACCATAGCCGCTGCCGCTCGCCCAGTTGGATGCGGCGCATCTTCAGCTACCCGTAGGAGCAAACCACGCGTCGAATGGTGCTCCGTAGCGAGCACACGTTGCATCTCCGTCGTCAGCCATGGTCGTCGCCGGCGAAACTCCGGCGGGAGCTGACGTGGCTCCGTCATTAGGAGCTAATCCAACTAACTAAACCACCTACAGCCACTGACAGTAGACCCCACCCCTGGTCAAACCCCAGTCAGCGCTGGGTTTGACCAGGATTAGTTCCTGTGTCACTGACGTGTGGACCCCGCACGTCAGGTTTGACCTGGACCTGGCCGTTGACTCGCTGACGTCATGCTGGCGTCAGGCTGACGCAGTTAAATCATTTTCTGGAATTATTTTAATTCTAAATATTTAGGAAATTCCAGAAAATGTTCAAAACTTCAAAAATTCATAGTAATTCAACCGTAACTCCAAATTAAATAATTTATATATGAAAAATTATCAGAAAAATTCAAGGAATCCATCTGTACCATTTTTATGCATGTTAGAACAACTTATAGCTGCTGTATAGCACAAATCAATTAAATGGCATTTGAATAATCACATATGGAGTTTGAATTTGAATCTTGTATTCAAACCAACTTCATTTAATCTGTTGCTAGTTGCATTAGCTCAAAACACATTCATATTGCCATGTCATATCATGCATCATTTTGTGCATTGCATTGATTGTGTTCTTCTTTGTTGCCGGTATTTGTTCCCTCCCGGTAGACGATGTTCCGACGTTGTGATCGTTGACACTGATGAAGACTTAATGTTATCTTCAGAAGTGCTAGGCAAGCAAAACCCCCTTGTTCATTCCGATACAATCCCACTCTCTCGCTCCTGCTCTCTTTTACTGCATTAGGACAACAACGATTCATCTGTTACTTGCTGCGGTAGCTGAACCCCTTTATCCTTTGCATGACCTGTCATTCCACAGTAAATAGATGAAACCCACTAGCATGGGTAGGAGTTGTTTGAGCCCTGTTGTGCCTACTCATTCTTGCTTGTTTGTCATGCCTGCTACTGCTTAGAGTTGAGTCAGGTCTGATTCATCGGGGATGAATCAGAGGCGTGTGAACATGTCCTACTGTGTGTGAGCTAAGTGTGTGAACACGTTTTGGTAAAGGTAGCGGTGAGAGGCCATGTAGGAGTACATGGTGGGTTGTCTCATTGCAGCCGTCCTCAGGAACTGAGTTCTGTGTTTGTGATCCATGATTCAGCTACTACCACGCATTGGGACCGAAACCAATGGACCCTCTCGGCTTCTTGATCACCCTTGTCCTCTGTCCAGGAGTTGCAAGTAGTTTCTGGTGTTTGTAGTATGCTGGAGGCCGTGGGCAGCGCTGACCGTAGGGGTGGGCTGTGATGCGGTAGGCACGTGGCACGGTGTACCGGGCGCCCGTTTGGTGTCTCGGGAACCCTGTTCACATCGTTTGGGGCTGTGAGCGAAACTCCGGCCGGATCTCCTCATGGATGGAACCCGAATAGGCGATAAACCTGGACTAGAGACTTAGGTGATTAGGTAGGTCATGGCCGACACCCACGTTGGGCTTCCGCTTGAAGGTTGCCGAGTACATGTCGTGTAAACGACGGTAAGTGGTGAGAGCGTGTATGAAGACGTACACCCCTGCAGGGTTAATCTAATCTATTCGAATAGCCGTGTCCGCGGAAAAGGACTTCTGGATTGCTTATATCAGTTCATAGACAAGTGAAAGTGGATACTCTAAAATACGCAAGATAAGCGTGAGTGCTATGGATGGCGTTCTCGTAGGGAGACGGGAGCGGATCCATAGTGGTGTATTGATATGGTGAATATGTGGACTCGTGTGCGCCACCTCAAAAGAGTCGCTTGCAGTCGTAGTTTAGGATAGCCACCGAGTCAAAGCTGGCTTGCTGCAGTTAAACCCCACCACCCCTTTGTTGATAATGATGCATATGTAGTTAGTTCTGATGTAAGTCTTGCTGGGTACATTTGTACTCACGTTTGCCTATTTTATGTTTTTGCAGAGAGACTTCAGTCTCTCTAGTAGTTCCGCTTGGACTTTGACGTTTAGCTTGTTACCTCAGCTACGATCTTGTGCCCTCGGCAGTATCTGGTAGATAGTCAGGCTTCTCAGCCTTTTTCATTTATAGTTGTCTGTACTCAGACATGATAGCTTCCGCTTGTGCTTTGACTTGTATACTCTGAATGTTGGGTCATGAGACCTATGTTTGTAATATCTCGCTCCTCGGAGCCTAATGAATAAATACTTGATTCATAGAGTCATGTTGTGATGCCATGTTGTGTTTGCACATATCGAGCATATTGTGTGTATGTTATTGAAATGCTTGGTATGTGTGGGATCTGACTATCTAGTTGTTTATCCTTAGTAGCCTCTCTTACCGGGAAATGTCTCCTAGTGTTTCCAATGGTAGCTTACTACTGCTCCGGAACACTTAGGCTGCCCGGCATGTGTCCTTCTTCGTTCCTGTGTCTGTCCCTTCGGGGAAATGTCACGCGATGAATACCGGAGTCCTGTTAGCCCGCTACAGCCCGGTTCACCGGAGTCCTGCTAGCCCAGTGCTACAGCCTGGATTCACTCGCTGATGACCGACACGTTCGATGCTGGGTCATGGATGCCTGTCCCTGTAAGTTTGTGCCACTTTGGGTTTACGACTAGCCATGTCAGCCCAGGCTCCTTATCATATAGATGCTAGCGACACTGTCATATACGTGTGCCAAAAGGCGCAAACGGTCCCGGGTAAAGGTAGGGCGACACCCGTGGGAATACCGTGCGTGAGGCCGCAAAGTGATATGAGGTGTTACATGCTAGATCGATGTGGCATTGAGTCGGGGTCCTGACAGCGTTGGTATCAGAGCTTGACTGCCTGTAGGATTACCAAGCCAAACTGGTCGATGTTGAGTCTAGAAATTCTTTAGTTATATGTAGGGGAATTGATTGTGGGATGGAACGTAAGGCTCTTTTTACTCCTTATACCTCATGGCCTTCTGATCTGAGTCATCATCTTCTCTTCTACGGGGATTAAGAACTAGGCTATCTCTTCTTTCTATTAGGATCACGTGTTACTAATCAGTGGACTTATAAGATTGTTGGATTTAAGTCTCAGTTCAGTTCCTACTACTTCCGTATGTTAATTGTTGATCTCGAAACCTTGATATTGTGCTTCTGAGTGGTTATGCCACCATTTTTGTGAATGTCTCAAATCTTTTCTGAGCATTTACAGCCGTTATGCTGTCCGAGTCATCCCAGGTTTCTAAGTAGTCTGATGCATTTGCAAATCCTTTCTTCCCGTTTCAATGTTCCCATGGGCCAGATTAACCACACTAATCAGTGAGTTGAGGTACTCCATTACCTTGACATATATGTTGGAGATATTATTATGACCCTAGGTGTCTTAGGGGATCATCTAGTAATTTAGCCATGATTTGTGTTCCCAGTGTGATGATTCTGGCCATCATTCTCGAAAGCATCCCGTTATGCTACTTAGTAATAGGTATTCTGTTCCTGGGTTCTTGAACCCGAGATTCACTCTACCTACTTCATGTTGATAGTAATTGCTAGTGCCTTTAGGATATTAGTAACCTTTGCGATAGTCCTTGAAGTCCGTGGTATCTTCTTCTTCCAAATACCATGAACTACTTATGGCAGAAGTTCCTCGTTGAACTGAAATATCACAACATGATTGTTCTTGATGAGTTCTCCATTATATATTGTGGCTCTGCCAGTTCTACCTTTCTGCATGGGTTATCCGGAAGAAATATGTTGAACTTCGTCCGACATGCTAATCCATGCATCCTCAACTCAGAAAATCATATGTTCTTTTGAGTTGTCCCATCTTAGTTGTTTCCGACCCTCGCCTATCAATTGATAGTCAAGAGTATGCGTGCATTCGTTCGTCGATGCCTATTACCCTTGTGGTCCGCCAAGCCATTCTATTTCAGAATGAATAGGAGAAACAAACTCCAGAATCTCATCCATATCTAGGATTGGGTCAAAGCAATTGTATTCCGCAGATCAAAATGCCAATCCAGCTTCTGGTCTGTTCTACCTTGAAGTATTACCATCTTTATATCAGGAATATCATGGGAATTGCACACCATCTTATGAATTCTTGACGCAGTAATACTTCTGATCATCATTGATAATTTCTCGGTTTCCGTGTTATTGTAACCGGAATGCTGACAAATGAATCATGGTGTGTGAAATCAATACTGCTAGCAACTCCATTGCTTGGTAGTTAAATGGACGATAACCTCATTCTTAGCGTGTTGATTATTGAATCATCACCCTAAGGTTGATTGTGCTACCTAGTCCTTATTTCTGGTGCACTCTCCGATCAGTGAGTTAGGATAGTGCCAATCCTTGCTTATTTGATCATATCGTCTTGCCCTGAAAAGTAAGATTGTTCTCGAGCTTAGTAACATACCGGTGGTTCATGATATTCCAAATTTCTTCTCGGAAGTATCACTAGGTTGTCGCCTGACCGCTATGTTGATCTCGTGGTCAAGTTGGGTTCTTGTGAACCACCTTCTCTCCAAAAATCGGTGTTAGATATCCCTGAGCTAGTTGGTTAAGCTAGACAACAACTTGGAGAGTTGGAAGATAAAAGCTTGCCTGACTTAGTTCGTTCCAAAGGGATATTCTTGTGTAGGGTGTGCTGAAGAAAGATGATATCTTCATCGATTGGTCCTTGTGATCAGTTGCTGGACCTATTGTCTTATCAATCCTTTGATTTGAGTGTGGGCTATCGTCAAATCAAATCAGTACCAACGATGCTCGTAATGTTGTCTTATTCGTGGTTGATCCCTCGAGCATACACCATTACATCTTTGGTCTGACCAATGCTATCACCGTGTTCACTTAACTATGGAATTCCTTTTAAAAGGAAACCTAGATGAATTGTTGTTGAGCCCATTGGCAAAATCCTTATCTCCTCCATGATGTTGTTGAACATTAAGCTAGTGTTGGAAACTTTTGAAAGCATTTTCTTCATGCTAGCTCATGAAGTATTTGTTTGATGAAAGGAGTGACTTCCTCTTATACACGTGCATTTGGTGAAAGTTGCCGCCGTGAATTTGAGAAAGATTGTTTTGTTTCCTTTGGAATCATCCCAAATCAGTCATGCACACGTGCGAAGTATTCTGTAGTCTGGAGACTTGCAACCTTCATTCTATATGTGTCCCTAGCACACTAAGCCACTGATTGACTTGTTCAAGGAAAAGAAGTCTATGCTTGGGATCTAATCCATGGACTTGCGTAAAGACTTCGATATCCTCGATGATGGTTCTCCACCTGACCTCGGTAGTGTTTAATTATAAGACTGCTACGTGGCCATGCTTGTCTGGGACAACGTGTTCGCATGTTTGTAGCAGAACCAGCTCATGTTTTGGAGCTTACTATCGTAGCTCACTCCCCGAGAATCCCGCAACATTATCTCGTCGATTTGTGTTGCAAACTTTCATTTTTCTTTCTAGACTTGATGAGTCTGGGATATCCTGACACCAACCAGATCTGAATCTCAGGCAGATGTGATGGTTGGAACATTTCCCAAGAATTATAATATTGGTCTCTCAATAACCGGCAAGGTGGATGTCGTGGCCAACACACCCATCCGGTAGACCTATTATTATAGTATCTTGTTTGAGGAAGTTGGCCACCTCCCCATAGGGATTTCGTAGGATTACTCCCTAGTTGCCCCTATGGATTTCTGTGTTCCGAAGTCCGACCTTTTTACTTGATGTTCTAGATATCAAACCATATCTATGGGTGGATTACGCTAGCACATCAAGGAGAACATTAGAAGCGGAGTGCTAAATGTCTCTCGGTCGATCATCCAGATTTTATTTGCTTGGCCTCGCTAAGGTGAAATCTGAGAAAGTGTTATCCTCCTTCGCATCTGCATCGTCCATCGCTATTCATCATGGTAGTATGTTGTGTTGTCAGCACCCTTGACGCGGTTGTTGATAAAACCTTGATGATTGTGGAAATGCTCAAGTTCTTGAGAGCACGCACAAGCGCTACGTGTTATCATCAGCTCTAATTGGGATGCTCTCAGTTCCCTCGGCAATGCTATGACCTTCTCAAACAGTGAATTCACTCTCTATTGTTGGGTTCTTCCCCAGTTACCAGAATCATTCCCAGCATTTGCATTTTGTTCCCAGCTTGCACCGCCAATGTGCCATTCTACCATGGGTCTCTTCCATTTCCGGTGATAAGCAAATTCATCCATTATGTTGTCTTCAACAAGGTAATCCACATCATCCAAGTCCGAGTATGCCATTCTACCGACCCCCTCCAAACGATCGCTCGAGAATTGTCCTAGGCTGGTTTAAAGAGTTTCAATGATCTCTGAATCAAAGGTAATTCTTTTGCCACTTAAGGGGATATATCTACAAATCACCCCCCCCTCCAGGATGTCTCGTTGAGGTATCATGGCAACTCAACTCCTCGCTACGTTGACAACCATTCACCACCTTCTTAGGTGTGGAATCGTTGTCTACCTAGTGAACCTTCGTCATCTATTCCACTCCATTCCTCTAGAGGTGTGCTTCGCCTCTCAGCTCGAGAGATGTTGTTATGTCCCATTCCGTGAGTTAATCCTAAGTTGTTCGTTCTTTGAGAAGATTAATTCTTCTAGAGTTTTCCTTCCCTCTTCTTGTCATGTTAGTTGGAGTTCTCAAAGAAAGACTTCGAGACAATGATGGTGATCGAATCAACGCTCTTATGAAGTGCACCCTGGATCGTGAAGATTATACTAGTTGCGTTTCCCCTTCACCTTACCCTACGCTTGAATCTCGGGACGAGATTTTTGTTTAGTGGGGGTGAGTTGTCACATCCCTGGTCCTGTTATGCACTAGGCTAGACCTCATGTGAGCATCATGTTTTAATTCAAATGAAATTTGAATTGAGGAATTTTCAAAGCCTCAGAAACCTTCTAAAAATGATCAACATTAAAATCTCCTCAAAGAAGTGCAAGAAAATGTTCCTCTTAGTCTCTGAAAATATAGCAAAGAGGTAAAACTCAAAACAATATTTTTGGTATCTCAGAGTTAATTATTTTGGGCCTTTGAATTAAATAAATAGCTATTTGCATTGGATATATATTTGATATATAAATAATATATGTCCAATAATTACTGGAACATTTTATGTGGTTTGGTATATTTTAGTTCTAGCCACAACTATTTTCAGGATTTTATAAAATGGTTTAGTATATTACTAAACTAAAACAACACAGAACAAAATAGATAAATAAAAACAAAAATAGAAAGAGCAGAGGACTACCTGGCGCTCACCTCAGCCCACCTGGCCCAGCTCCTCCAGCCGGCCCAGCCCACCGCCGCTTCTCCCCCTGTCGTCTTCCTCCCCCTCGCCCCGAAGCTGCTCGGTGGCGCGCGCGGCCACGCGCCCCGGCCACCTCCTCCCTGCCTGGCTGCCTCCTCCTCTCCTGGACGTCTCCCGCAGCTCCACGCCACCCCCTGGAACCCCCTCGCACTCTCTCTCGA
>NC_041390.1:109067065-109068204 GCF_002162155.2 Triticum dicoccoides
AGAGAAAGACTTCGAGACAATGATGGTGATCGAATCAACGCTCTTATGAAGTGCACCCTGGATCGTGAAGATTATACTAGTTGCGTTTCCCCTTCACCTTACCCTACGCTTGAATCTTGGGACGAGATTTTTGTTTAGTGGGGGTGAGTTGTCACATCCCTGGTCCTGTTATGCACTAGGCTAGACCTCATGTGAGCATCATGTTTTAATTCAAATGAAATTTGAATTGAGGAATTTTCAAAGCCTCAGAAACCTTCTAAAAATGATCAACATTAAAATCTCCTCAAAGAAGTCCAAGAAAATGTTCCTCTTAGTCTCTGAAAATATTGCAAAGAGGTAAAACTCAAAACAATATTTTTGGTATCTCAGAGTTAATTATTTTGGGCCTTTGAATTAAATAAATAGCTATTTGCATTGGATATATATTTGATATATAAATAATATATGTCCAATAATTACTGGAACATTTTATGTGGTTTGGTATATTTTAGTTCTAGCCACATAACTATTTTCAGGATTTTATAAAATGGTTTAGTATATTACTAAACTAAAACAACACACAACAAAATAGATAAATAAAAACAAAAATAGAAAGAGCAGAGGACTACCTGGCGCCCACCTCAGCCCACCTGGCCCAGCTCCTCCAGTCGGCCCAGCCCACCGCCGCTTCTCCCGCTGTCGTCTTCCTCCCCCTCGCCCCGAAGCTGCTCGGTCGCGCGCGCGGCCACGCGCCCCGGCCACCTCCTCCCTGCCTGGCTGCCTCCTCCTCTCCTGGACGTCTCCCGCAGCTCCACGCCACCCCCTGGAACCCCCTCGCACTCTCTCTCGACCCCTTCCCCCTCCTCTGCTCTCTCTCTCTCTCGCGCAGCCCGAGCGGAGCTCATCGCCGCCGCTCGCCGTTGCCGCACCCAGAGCCTCCCCCTCGACCCTCGGCGTGCCCAGTAGCTCGGCTACCTCGCCCTCATCCTCTCCGACGAGTCAAGCGACCTCGGACGCCCTGCATCGCCGTCATCGAGCCGTCTTCTTCACACACGGCCGCCGGATGCCGCTCGTCGATTCGCCGTCTCCGCCACCTCCCCGAGCCCACCGAGCTGCTCGTCGACCTCGTCGTGAGCTCCTCTGCCGAACCCCTCTCTCCC
>NC_041390.1:109068214-109107472 GCF_002162155.2 Triticum dicoccoides
CTCTCTCGACCCCTTCCCCCTCCTCTGCTCTCTCTCTCTCTCGCGCAGCCCGAGCGGAGCTCATCGCCGCCGCTCGCCGTTGCCGCACCCAGAGCCTCCCCCTCGACCCTCGGCGTGCCCAGTAGCTCGGCTACCTCGCCCTCATCCTCTCCGACGAGTCAAGCGACCTCGGATGCCCTGCATCACCGTCATCGAGCCGTCTTCTTCATACACGGCCGCCGGATGCCGCTCGTCGATTCGCCGTCTCCGCCACCTCCCCGAGCCCACCGAGCTGCTCGTCGACCTCGCCGTGAGCTCCTCTGCCGAACCCCTCTCTCCCCGTGCTCTATTTCCCTCCGTAGCCGCCGTTACCACCGCGGCCGAGAGCTTCTCGCCGCCGGCCATGGCATGGCCGTGGCCACAGCCACCGCAGCTCGCTCCCGAGCCCACCGTCGTGCTCACCGCAACCTCAGGAGCCCGCATCACCCACCAGTTTCTCCCGTAGCGCACCATAGCATCGAATCGATCGGCGCCCGAACTCCGGCGCCGCCGCGAGCTTGTTTCCGGCGAGCTCCGGCCACCACAGCCGCTATCGCTCGCCCAGTTGGATACGGTGCATCTTCAGCTACCCGTAGGAGCAAACCACGCGTCGAATGGTGCTCCGTAGCGAGCACACGTTGCATCTCCGTCGTCGGCCATGGTCGTCACCGGCAAAACTCCGGCGGGAGCTGACGTGGCTCCGTCATTAGGAGCTAATCCAACTAACTAAACCACCTACAGCCACTGACAGTAGGCCCCACCCCTGGTCAAACCCCAGTCAGCGCTGGGTTTGACCGGGATTAGTTCCTGTGTCACTGACGTGTGGACCCCGCACGTCAGGTTTGACCTGGACCTGGCCGTTGACTCGCTGACGTCATGCTGGCGTCAGGCTGATGCAGTTAAATCATTTTCTGGAATTATTTTAATTCTAAATATTCAGGAAATTCCAGAAAATGTTCAAAACTTCAAAAATTCATAGTAATTCAACCGTAACTCCAAATTAAATAATTTATATATGAAAAATTATCAGAAAAATTCAAGGAATCCATCTGTACCATTTTTATGCATGTTAGAACAACTTATAGCTGCTGTATAGCACAAATCAATTAAATGGCATTTGAATAATCACATATGGAGTTTGAATTTGAATCTTGTATTCAAACCAACTTCATTTAATCTGTTGCTAGTTGCATTAGCTCAAAACACATTCATATTGCCATGTAATAGCATGCATCATTTTGTGCATTGCATTGATTGTGTTCTTCTTTGTTGCCGGTATCTGTTCCCTCCCGGTAGACGATGTTCCGACGTTGTGATCGTTGACACTGATGAAGACTCAATGTTATCTTCAGAAGTGCCAGGCAAGCAAAACCCCCTTGTTCATTCCGATACAATCCCACTCTCTCGCTCCTGCTCTCTTTTACTGCATTAGGACAACAACGATTCATCTGTTACTTGCTGCGGTAGCTGAACCCCTTTATCCTTTGCATGACCTGTCATTCCACGGTAAATAGATGAAACCCACTAGCATGGGTAGGAGTTGTTTGAGCCCTGTTGTGCCTACTCATTCTTGCTTGTTTGTCATGCCTGCTACTGCTTAGAGTTGAGTCAGGTCTGATTCATCGGGGATGAATCAGAGGCGTGTGAACATGTCCTACTGTGTGTGAGCTAAGTGTGTGAACACGTTTTGGTAAAGGTAGCGGTGAGAGGCCATGTAGGAGTACATGGTGGGTTGTCTCATTGCAGCCGTCCTCAGGAACTGAGTTCTGTGTTTGTGATCCATGATTCAGCTACTACCACGCATTGGGACCGAAACCAATGGACCCTCTCGGCTTCTTGATCACCCTTGTCCTCTGTCCAGGAGTTGCAAGTAGTTTCTGGTGTTTGTAGTATGCTGGAGGCCGTGGGCAGCGCTGACCGTAGGGGTGGGCTGTGATGCGGTAGGCACGTGGCACGGTGTACCGGGCGCCCGTTTGGTGTCTCGGGAACCCTGTTCACATCGTTTGGGGCTGTGAGCGAAACTCCGGCCGGATCTCCTCATGGATGGAACCCGAATAGGCGATAAACCTGGACTAGAGACTTAGGTGATTAGGTAGGTCATGGCCGACACCCACGTTGGGCTTCCGCTTGAAGGTTGCCGAGTACATGTCGTGTAAACGACGGTAAGTGGTGAGAGCGTGTATGAAGACGTACACCCCTGCAGGGTTAATCTAATCTATTCGAATAGCCGTGTCCGCGGAAAAGGACTTCTGGATTGCTTATATCAGTTCATAGACAAGTGAAAGTGGATACTCTAAAATACGCAAGATAAGCGTGAGTGCTATGGATGGCGTTCTCGTAGGGAGACGGGAGCGGATCCATAGTGGTGTATTGATATGGTGAATATGTGGACTCGTGTGCGCCACCTCAAAAGAGTCGCTTGCAGTCGTAGTTTAGGATAGCCACCGAGTCAAAGCTGGCTTGCTGCAGTTAAACCCCACCACCCCTTTGTTGATAATGATGCATATGTAGTTAGTTCTGATGTAAGTCTTGCTGGGTACATTTGTACTCACGTTTGCCTATTTTATGTTTTTGCAGAGAGACTTCAGTCTCTCTAGTAGTTCCGCTTGGACTTTGACGTTTAGCTTGTTACCTCAGCTACGATCTTGTGCCCTCGGCAGTATCTGGTAGATAGTCAGGCTTCTCAGCCTTTTTCATTTATAGTTGTCTGTACTCAGACATGATAGCTTCCGCTTGTGCTTTGACTTGTATACTCTGAATGTTGGGTCATGAGACCTATGTTTGTAATATCTCGCTCCTCGGAGCCTAATGAATAAATACTTGATTCATAGAGTCATGTTGTGATGCCATGTTGTGTTTGCACATATCGAGCATATTGTGTGTATGTTATTGAAATGCTTGGTATGTGTGGGATCTGACTATCTAGTTGTTTATCCTTAGTAGCCTCTCTTACCGGGAAATGTCTCCTAGTGTTTCCAATGGTAGCTTACTACTGCTCCGGAACACTTAGGCTGCCCGGCATGTGTCCTTCTTCGTTCCTGTGTCTGTCCCTTCGGGGAAATGTCACGCGATGAATACCGGAGTCCTGTTAGCCCGCTACAGCCCGGTTCACCGGAGTCCTGCTAGCCCAGTGCTACAGCCTGGATTCACTCGCTGATGACCGACACGTTCGATGCTGGGTCATGGATGCCTGTCCCTGTAAGTTTGTGCCACTTTGGGTTTACGACTAGCCATGTCAGCCCGGACTCCTTATCATATAGATGCTAGCGACACTGTCATATACGTGTGCCAAAAGGCGCAAACGGTCCCGGGTAAAGGTAGGGCGACACCCGTGGGAATACCGTGCGTGAGGCCGCAAAGTGATATGAGGTGTTACATGCTAGATCGATGTGGCATTGAGTCGGGGTCCTGACACGAGGACTAACTTTAGTCAGGATAAGTGTACCAGATGTTCCCCTTCAAAATGGCCAATTGTTGGCGCCCTTCCCGCTCAATATTTGGGAAGAGGCCCAGGGCCTTTGCCTATAAATAGGACTAGCCACCCCCAGGGTAGAAGGGATCTAGAATCGGCCAACCCAGAAACAAGCTGGGATCGAAATCAAAATCGGAGAGAGAATCGAGAAGAGAGAGAGAGAGAGAGAGAAGGGTGACTGAACTCCTCCTAGCAGTTCATCCCCACAGCCAAGAACAGACCCTCGCGAGGCTATTCTTCCTTGTATTGCTCATCATCACCAGCCCAAGAGGCAATCCACCACACCACACACTGGAGTAGGGTATTACACCACAATGGTGGCCCGAACCAGTATAAACCCTATGTCTCTCGTGTTGTTCTTTCCATAGCTTAGATCTTAGCGAGGCGGAGGGGTGCAGGTAGGTAGAAGGCGAAATCTCTGCGCACACCCCAGTGTTTGAACCTCAAGGGTCCACCGGAACCCGAAATCCGACACGTGGAAGTTGGACGGGGAGATCCCGAGATGGAGCGGAGCGGGACGCCGGGCGCGTTTGGTACGAAGGACTGGTGGATCTGATCCCACCCGATCCAGATCCGGAGCAGACCGGGTCCGGCGACGGCGAGGAGGCCGGAGGCGGGGAAAATGGCAGCGGAGGTCGACTCCGGCGCGGCCGCGGGCTGCGGGCGGCGCGGGGCGCCGTGGAGGCGGCGGGCGGCGCTCACGCCGGCGGGGCTGAGTGAAGAGGCAGCGCGGGCGGCTTCCGGCAAGGTCGCGCCGGCGAGGCGACGTCGGAGAGCGCCGGTGGCGTTCGGCGGCGACCGAAGGTGGCGGCGAAGGCGGCGGGGACGGGGCGGCACGGCGAGGTACGGCCGGCGGGTGGCATGTGGAACCTGGTGGCGGCGGGGATCGGGCCTGGAGGGCCGGATCTAGGCGTCTCGGGCCCTGCGGCGCGGGGACGGCAGCATGGATAGGTGGCAGCTCCTGATTGGCCGCGGGAGGCGGCGGACAGGTCCGACCAGTGAGGAAATTGTTGGGCGGCGCAGAGAGGAGGAAGGTTAGGGTTTACACCGCAAATTTCGGAGGGAGCCACCTATTTATAGGTAGAGGGAGCTAGGAGAGTCCAAATGTTGGGGAACGCAGCAGAAATTCAAAATTTTCCTACGTGTCACCAAGATCTATCTATGGAGAAACCAGCAACGAGGGGAAAGAGAGTGCATCTACATACCCTTGTAGATCTCTAAGCGGAAGCGTTCAAGAGAACGGGGTTGAAGGAGTCGTACTCGTCGTGATCCAAATCACCGGAGATCCTAGTGCCGAACGGACGGCACCTCCGCGTTCAACACACGTACAACCCGGTGACGTCTCCCATGCCTTGATCCAGCAAGGACAGAGGGAGAGGTTGAGGAAGACTCCATCCAGCAGCAGCACAACGGCGTGGTGGTGGTGGAGGAGCGTGGTACTCTAGCAGGTCTTTGTCAAGCACCGCAAGAGACGAGGAGGGAGAGGGGTAGGGCTGCGCCAAGAAGGAGAGGAACTCGTGTGTCTTGGGCAGCCCAAACCTCAAGTATATATAGGGGGAGGGGAGGGGCTGCGCCCCCACCTAGGGTTCCCTCCCTAGGGGTGGTGGCAGCCCCCAGATCCCATCTGGGTGGCGTCCAGGTGGAGGGGGAGAGGAAGGCGCACCAGGCATGGGCCCTAAGGCCCATCTGCCCTTAGGGTTTACCCCCCTCCTCCCCTTAGGCGCCTTAGGCCCTTGTGGGGGGGCGCACCAGCCCACCTGGGGCTGGTCCCCTCCCACACTTGGCCCATGCAGCCCTCCAGGACTTGTGGCCCCACTTGGTGGACCCCGGGGACCCTCCCGGTGGTCCCGGTACGTTACCGATAAACCCCGAAACCTTTCCGGCGACCAAAACAGGACTTCCCATATATAAATCTTTACCTCCGGACCATTCCGGAACTCCTCGTGACGTCCGGGATCTCACATGGGACTCCGAACAACATTCGGTAACCACGTATATCTATTCCCTATAACCCTAGCGTCATCGAACCTTAAGTGTGTAGACCCTACGGGTTCGGGAAACATGCAGACATGACCGAGACACCTCTCCGGTCAATAACCAACAGCGGGATCTGGATACCCATGTTGGCTCCCACATGTTCCACGATGATCTCATCGGATGAACCACGATGTCAAGGACTTAATCAATCCCGTATACAATTCCCTTTGTCTAGCGGTACGATACTTGCCCAAGATTCGATCGTCGGTATCCCGATACCTTGTTCAATCTCGTTACCGGCAAGTCTCTTTACTCGTTCCGTAACACATCATCCCGTGATCAACTCCTTGATCACATTGTGCACATTATGATGATGTCCTACCGAGTGGGCCCAGAGATACCTCTCCGTCACACGGAGTGACAAATCCCAGTCTCGATTCGTGCCAACCCAACAGACACTTTCGAAGATACCCGTAGTGCACCTTTATAGCCACCCAGTTACGTTGTGACGTTTGGCACACCCAAAGTATTCCTACGGTATCCGGGAGTTGCACAATCTCATGGTCTAAGGAAATGATACTTGACATTAGAAAAGCTTTAGCATGCGAACTACACGACCTTGTGCTATGCTTAGGATTGGGTCTTGTCCATCACATCATTCTTCTAATGATGTGATCCCGTTATCAATGACATCCAGTGTCCATGGTCAGGAAACCGTAACCATCTATTGATCAACGAGCTAGTCAACTAGAGGCTTACTAGGGACATGGTGTTGTCTATGTATCCACACATGTATCTGAGTTTCCTATCAATACAATTCTAGCATGGATAATAAACGATTATCATGAACAAGGAAATATAATAATAACTAATTTATTATTGCCTCTAGGGCATATTTCCAACAGTCTCCCACTTGCACTAGAGTCAATAATCTAGTTCACATCGCCATGTGATTAACACTCACAGGTCACATCACCATGTGACCAACATCCAAAGAGTTTACTAGTGTCACTAAACTAGTTCACCTCATCATGTGATTAAGAGTCAATGAGTTCTGGGGTTTGATCATGTTTTGCTTGTGAGAGGTTTTAGTCAAGGGTCTGCAACAATCAGATCCGTATGTACTTTGCAAATCTCTAGGTCATATTATAAATGATGCTTCCACGCTCCACTTGGAGCTATTCCAAATGGTTGCTCCATTATACGTATCCGGTTTGCTACTCAGAGTCATTCGATTAGGTGTTAAAGCTTGCATCGATGTAACCCTTTACGCCGAACTCTTTATCACCTCCATAATCGAGAAACATGTCCTTATTACTCCAAGTATAATTTTGACCGCTATCTAGTGATCCACTCCTAGATCACCTTTGTACCCTCTTGCCAGACATGTGGCAAGGCACACATCAGCTGCGGTACTCAGCATGGCATACCGTATAGAGCCTATGACAAAAGCATAGGGGACGACATTCGTCCTTTCTCTTTCTTCTGCCGTGGTCGAGCTTTAAGTCTTAACTTCATACCTTACAACTCAGGCAAGAACTCCTTCCTTGACTGATCCATCTTGAACACCTTCAAGATCATGTCAAGGTATGTGCTCATTTGAAAGTACCATTTAGCGTTTTTGATCTATCCTCATAGATGTTGATGCTCAATGTTCAAGTAGCCTAATCCAGGTTTTCTATTGAAAAACACTTTTCAAATAACCCTATATGCTTTCCAGAAATTCTACATCATTTCTGATCCACAATATGTCAACAACATATACTCATCAGAAATTCTATAGTGCTCCCACTCACTTCTTTGGAAATACAAGTTTCTCATAAACTTTGTATAAACCCAAAATCTTTGATCATCTCATCAAAGCGTACATTCCAACTCCGAGATTCTTACTCCAGTCCTTAGAAGGATCGCTGGAGTTAGCATACCTTTTAGCATCCTTAGGATCGACAAAACCTTTCTGATTGTATCGCATACAACCTTTCCTTACGAAAACTGGTAAGGAAACTCGTTTTGACATCCATCTGCCAGATTACATAAATGCAGCTAACGCTAACATGATTCTGATGGACTTAAGCATTGCTACGGATGAGAAGATCTCATCGTAGTCAACTCCTTGAACTTGTGAAAAACTCTTCGCCACAAGTCGAGCTTCATAGACGATGACATTACTGTCTACGTCCGTCTTCTTCTTAAAGATCCATATCTCAATGGCTTGCCGATCATTGGGCAAGTCCACCAAAGTCCATGCTTTGTTCTGATACATGGATCCTATCTCGGATTTCATGGCTTCTAACCATTTGTTCGGAATTCAGGCCCACCATCACTTCTCCATAGCTCGTAGGTTCATTGTTGTCTAGCAACATGACTTCCAAGACAGGATTACGTACCACTCTGAAGTAGTACGCATCCTTGTCATCCCACGAGGTTTGGTAGTGACTTGATCTGAAGTTTCATGATCACTATCATAAGCTTCTACTTCAATAGGTGTAGGTGCCATAGGAACAACTCCCTGTGCCCTACCACACACTAGTTGAAGAGACGGTTCAATAACCTCATCAAATCTCCACCATCCTCCCACTCAATTCTTTCGAGAGAAACTTTTCCTCGAGAAAGGACCCGATTCTAGAAACAATCCCTTATTGCTTTTGGATCTGAGATAGGAGGTATACCCAACTGTTTTTGGGTGTCCTATGAAGATGCATTTATCCGCTTTGGGTTCGAGCTTATCAGCTTGAAACTTTTTCACATAAGCGTTGCAGCCCCAAACTTTTAAGAAATGACAGCTTAGGTTTCTCTAAACCATAGTTCATACGGTGTCATCTCATCGGAATTACGTGATGCCCTATTTAAAGTGAATGTGGTTGTCTCTAATGCCTAACCCATAAACTATTGTGGTAATTCGATAAGAGACATCATGGTATGCATCATATCCAATAGGGTGCAGTTATGATGTTCGGACACACCATCACACTATGGTGTTCCAGGCTATATTAGTTGTGGAACAATTTCCACAATGTCTTAATTCTGTGCCAAACTCGTAATTCAGATATTCATCTCTATGATCATATCATAGACATTTTATCCTCTTGTCACGACGATCTCACCTTCACCCTGAAATTACTTGAACCTTTCAATAATTCAGACTCGTGATTCATCAAGTAAATATACTCAACATCTACTCAAATCATCTGTGAAGTAAGAACATAATGATATCCACTACATGCCTCAGCACTCATTGGACTGCACACATCAAAATGTATTACTTCCAACAAGTTGCTTTCTAGTTCCATTTTACTGAAAACGAAGCTTTCAATCATCTTGCCCATGTGGTATGATTTGCATGTCTCAAGTGATTCAAAATCAAGTGAGTCCAAACAGTCCATTTGCATGGAGTTTCTTCATGCATATACACCAATAGACATGGTTCGCATGTCTCAAACTTTTCAAAAACGAGTGAGCCCAAAGATCCATCAACATGGAGCTTCTTCATGCGTTTTATACAGATATGACTTACGTGGCAGTGCCACAAGTAGGTGGTACTATCATTACTATCTTATATCTTTTGGCATGAACATGTGTATCACTACGATCGAGATTCAATAAACCATTCATTTTTGGGTGCAAGACGATTGAAGGTATTATTCAAATAAACAGAGTAACCATTATTCTCCTTAAATGAATAACCATATTGCGATAGACATAATCCAATCATGTCTATGCTCAACGCAACCACCAATCTCGATGGTAGAGGGAGCGTGCGATGCTTGATCACATCAAGCTTGGAAAAACTTCCAACACATATTGCCAGCTCACCTTTAGCTAGTCTCCGTTTACTCCGCAGCCTTTTATTTCGAGTTTACTAACATTTAGCAACCAAACTGGTATATAATACCATGGTGCTACTAGGAGTACTAGTAAAGTACACATTAACACAATGTACATCCAATATACTTCTATCGACCTTGCCAGCCTTCTCATCTACCAAGTATCTAGGGTAATTCTGCTCCAGTGGCTGTTCCCCTTATTACAGAAGCACTTAGTCTCGGGTTTGGGTTCAACCTTGGGTTTCTTCACTAGAGCAGCAGCTGAATTGCCATTTCATGAAGTATCCCTTTTTGCCCTTGCCCTTCTTGAAACTAGTGGTTTCACCAACCATCAACAATTGATGCTCCTTCTTGATTTCTACTTTTGTGGTGTCAAACATCGCGAATATCTCAAGGATCATCATATATGTCCCTGATATATTATAGTTCATCATGAAGCTCTAGCAGCTTGGTGGTAATGACTTCGGAGAAACATCACTATCTCATCTGGAAGATCAACTCCCACTCGATTCAAATGATTGTTGTACTCAGACAATCTGAGCACAAGCTCAACAATTGAGCTTTTCTCCCTTAGTTTGTGGGCTAAGAAAATTGTCGGAGGTCTTATACCTCTTGACGTGGGCACGAGCCTGAAATCTCAATTTCAGCCCTCGAAACATCTCATATGTTTCACGATGTTTTAAAACGTCTTTGGTGCCTCAACTCTAAACCGTTTAACTGAACTATCACGTAGTTATCAAAATGTGTATGTCAGATGTTCGTAACATCCACAGACGACATTCGAGGTTCAGCACACTGAGCGGTGCATTAAGGACATAAGCCTTCTACTGCCTGCATAATTGCTACTATCAACTTTCAACTAAATTTTCTCTAGGAACGTATCTAGACAGTAGAACTGAAGTGCGAGCCATGACATAATTTGCGAAGACCTTTTGACTATGTTCAGGATAATTAAGTTCATCTTATGAACTCCCACTCAGATAGACATCCCTCTAGTCATCTAAGTGATTACATGATCCGAGTCAACTTGGCCGTGTCTGATCATCACGTGAGACGGACTAGTCATCATCGGTGAACATCTTCATGTTGATCGTATCTACCATACGACTCATGCTTGACCTTTCGGTCTCTTGTGTTCCGAGGCCATGTCTGTACATGCTAGGCTCGTCAAGTTAACCTAAGTGTTTCGCATGTGTTCCGAGGCCATGTCTGTACATGCTAGGCTCGTCAACACCCGTTGCATGCGAACGTAAGAATCTATCACACCCGATCATCACGTGGTGCTTCGAAACGGCGAACTTTCGCAACGGTGCACAGTTAGGGGGAACACTTTCTTGAAATTTTAATGAGGGATCATCTTATTTACTTCCGTTGTTCTAAGCAAATAAGATGCATAAACATGATAAACATCACATGCAATCAAAAAGTGACATGATATGGCCAATATCATTTTGCTCCTTTTGATCTCCATCTTCGGGGCTCCATGATCATCATCGTCACCGGCATGACACCATGATCTCCATCATCATGATCTCCATCATCATGATCTCCATCATCGTGTCTCCATGAAGTTGTCTCGCCAACTTATTACTTCTACTACTATGGCTACCGGTTAGCAATAAAGTAAAGTAATTACATGGCGTTGTTCAATGACACGCAGGTCATACAATAAATAAAGACAACTCCTATGGCTCCTGCCGGTTGTCATACTCATCGACATGCAAGTCGTGATTCCTATTACAAGAACATGATCAATCTCATACATCACATATCATTCATCACATTCTTCTTGGCCATATCACATCACATAGCATACCCTGCAAAAACAAGTTAGACATCCTCTAATTGTTGCTTGCATGTTTTACGTGGCTGCTATGGGTTTCTAGCAAGAACGTTTCTTACCTACGCAAAACCACAACATGATATGCCAATTGCTATTTACCCTTCATAAGGACCCTTTTCATCAAATCCGATCTGACTAAAGTGGGAGAGACAGACACCCGCTAGCCACCTTATGCAACTAGTGCATGTCAGTCGGTGGAACCAGTCTCACGTAAGAGTACGTGTAAGGTCGGTCCGGGCCGCTTCATCCCACAATGCCGCCGAATCAAGATTGGACTAGTAACGGCAAGCATATTGAACAAAATCAATGCCCACAACTACTTTGTGTTCTACTCGTGCATAGAAACTACGCATAGACCTAGCTCATGATGCCATTGTTGGGGAACGTAGCAGAAATTCAAAATTTTCCTACGTGTCACCAAGATCTATCTATGGAGAAACAAACAACGAGGGGAAAGAGAGTGCATCTACATACCCTTGTAGATCTCTAAGCGGAAGCGTTCAAGAGAACGGGGTTGAAGGAGTCGTACTCGTCGTGATCCAAATCACCGGAGATCCTAGTGCCGAACGGACGGCACCTCCGCGTTCAACACACGTACAGCCCGGTGACGTCTCCCATGCCTTGATCCAGCAAGGAGAGAGGGAGAGGTTGAGGAAGACTCCATCCAGCAGCAGCACAATGGCATGGTGGTGGTGGAGGAGTGTGGTACTCCAGCAGGGCTTCACCAAGCACCGCAAGAGACGAGGAGGGAGAGGGGTAGGGCTGCGCCAAGAAGGAGAGGAACTCGTGTGTCTTGGGCAGCCCAAACCTCAAGTATATATAGGGGGAGGGGAGGGGCTGCGCCCCCACCTAGGGTTCCCTCCCTAGGGGTGGCGGCAGCCCCCAGATCCCATCTGGGTGGCGGCCAGGTGGAGCGGGAGAGGGAGGCGCACCAGGCATGGGCCCTAAGGCCCATCTGCCCTTAGGGTTTGCCCCCCTCCTCCCCTTAGGCGCCTTGGGCCCTTGTGGGGGGGGGCGCACCAGCCCACCTGGGGCTGGTCCCCTCCCACACTTGGCCCATGCAGTCCTCCGGGGCTTGTGGCCCCACTTGGTGGACCCCCGGGACCCTCCCGGTGGTCCCGGTACGTTACCGATAAACCCTGAAACCTTTCCGGCGACCAAAACAGGACTTCCCATATATAAATCTTTACCTCCGGACCATTCTGGAACTCCTCGTGACGTCTGGGATCTCATCCGGGACTCCGAACAACATTCAGTAACCACGTATATCTATTCCCTATAACCCTAGCGTCATCGAACCTTAAGTGTGTAGACCCTATGGGTTCGGGAAACATGCAAACATGACCGAGACACCTCTCCGGTCAATAACCAACAGCGGGATCTGGATACCCATGTTGGCTCCCACATGTTCCACGATGATCTCATCGGATGAACCACGATGTCAAGGACTTAATCAATCTCATATACAATTCCCTTTGTCTAGCGGTACGATACTTGCCCGAGACTCGATCGTCGGTATCCCGATACCTTGTTCAATCTCGTTACCGGCAAGTCTCTTTACTTGTTCCGTAACACATCATCCCGTGATCAACTCCTTGATCACATTGTGCACATTATGATGATGTCCTACCGAGTGGGCCCAGAGATACCTCTCCGTCACACGGAGTGACAAATCCCAGTCTCGATTCGTGCCAACCCAACAGACACTTTCGGAGATACCCGTAGTGCACCTTTATAGCCACCCAGTTATGTTGTGACGTTTGGCACACCCAAAGTATTCCTACGGTATCCAGGAGTTGCAAAATCTCATGGTCTAAGGAAATGATACTTGACATTAGAAAAGCTTTAGCATGCGAACTACATGATCTTGTGCTATTCTTAGGATTGGGTCTTGTCCATCACATCATTCTTCTAATGATGTGATCCCGTTATCAATGACATCCAATGTCCATGGTCAGGAAACCGTAACCATCTGTTGATCAACGAGCTAGTCAACTAGAGGCTTACTAGGGACATGGTGTTGTCTATGTATCCACACATGTATCTGAGTTTCCTATCAATACAATTCTAGCATGGATAGTAAACGATTATCATGAACAAGGAAATATAATAATAACTAATTTATTATTGCCTCTAGGGCATATTTCCAACACCAAATGGGGTGAGGTTTTTGGCCACGCGATCGTGATCGAACGACCAAGATGATGGAGGGGGTTTCGGTGCGTTTTGGGCCACTTTGGAGGGGTGTTGGGCTGCAACACACACGAGGCCTTTTCGGTCCCTCGGTTAACCGTTGGAGTATCAAACGAACTCCAAATGACATGAAACTTGACAGGCGGTCTACCGGTAGTAAAACAAGGCCGCATGGCAAGTCTCGGTCCAATCCGAAAATGTTTAACACCCGCACACGAAAAGAGGTAGAAAGGGACACCGGATGACATAGGAGCACCGAAATGCAAAACGGACAACGGGGAAAAAGCTCGGATGCATGAGACGAACATGTATGCAAATGCAATGCACATGATGACATGATATGAGATGCATGACACGCAAGCAAAGACAAGGCAACAACAGCGAATAATTGGAGGACACCTTGCACATCGGTCTCGGGGCGCACAACACTCCACCACTACGAGAGGATCTCGTCCCGAGATCTAGGATGGCATCAGAGGGAAAACGGAAGAGAAAGAGAAGAGGTAAAACTAAGTTGCTTCTTTGACAAATGAGTGAAACCAAATAACCTTGAGAAGGTTGAACGAATTGAAAGAAATAAAACAACGGAGAAGAACAAAGTTGAAAACACTCCGTTAGTAAAGAGGAACAAGGAAGAACAACTTTGGGCAGCACTCCGATTGAAAAGAAAAGGAATTGAATAAGAACTTGGTAAGATGAGAAGATACTTGATGAAATCACAACACACTGCCTCCGGAGCTATTGAATGAATGGAACAAAGGGTAAGAAGGATCTCAGATAGCACTCCGGTTGAAAAGAAGTGCAAGGCTTGATAAGGCGAAAAGAACTTGAGCAAAAAGGCACAACACTCCGGTTAAATGGATAAGCATGAAATAACACCATCCGAGATGATGAGAGAAAAGAGCAACATCACAACGCCTCCGGAAGAAATGAGAGGATGGAAAGGAATGAATGGAGGAGAAAACAATATATTCTAAATCAAATGATCTTGAAAAAGCATCTTTAGGAGAAGGTTCGAACGGAATTGTTGGAAAACCAACAATGAAAAGATAAGCTTGACATGGACTTATAGAATACATCTCAAAATTATGAGGTGACATCCTACCATTCCCGGAAAAAGATTGGATTGATATGAACAAGGAGATGACGAACTTATTTCACCGGGAGGATAAATGAAGAACTTGTGTCATTTAAGAGAACCAAATATAGCAACAATCCTTAGGGAAAGCTTTAGGTGAAATATGACCCAAGATAACTCCAACGAAGAGATTGATGGATTTAAAATACCTCATTCTTAATAACCTGTGAATCATGAAACATGAACTCAAATTATCAAGAATGACATAATACCACCTCCGATGATATGGTAGAAAGAATTGCACTCCGGATTGCAAGATGAAGAATGCTTGAGCTCCTCTGAAAAGAATGTTGATGAACCCTTCGAGAAGGAATTAAATCTTTGATGAGCCATCATGAAGAAACTCTCGAAGAACTCCGATAATGAAAGGATGATCAAACTAAAGGAAAGATAAGTAGTGAACACAAGGTGAAGCCTTGCGATGATTGGATGAAGCTCTGCGACGAGATAAGTTGAAACTTGGAACTCCAGAAAAGAAAAGATAAAGCATCTCGAACTGAGAATGTGATATGATGAACCACTCCGGAAAAAGAAATTGAATAAACTTGATGAAACAAGAATAAGAATTACATTATGCTTATCCTTCATCAATTTAAATTGATGACAAGCAACGGATTTGGCAAACTACTTATTCTCGTAGAAAGGATTAAGAAGAGATATGGCGCAAACTTTAGAAAATCTTCGACGAACCACCGGTAGGGTTGGAAAGAACGAATGAATTGATATGATAATGAATGATGAGAACTCTTGCACGAACCACCATAAGAATTGAAAAAGAACGAAGAAAACGAACACATCAGTAGGAGGAATTGGAAAATGAGCGAAGATACTTGAGAGAATTTAGATGCAAGGGAACGAAGAGATCGCGAATTGATTAGAGAAAACTTGAACGAAGCACCGGTAAGATTTTGAAGAACGAGAGCTGAAAGCTGAAATGAATAATCTGAAATGATGGCCTCTGGAGAAACAAGCTGAAGGACTCCTGAAAAGCTCCGGATGGGTGAAAAGAATATCTCACAATCAAAAATAATTATGAGAGGATGGAATCAAGCTAGAATCATGAATCTTGAGAGAATGGGTAAGATTTTGAGGAAAAACTCTTCTTCGGTCTTCAAATGTTGATTATGATGACGAGAAACACCACCATGAGTTGTTGAGATACTCCGGAATGAAAATTAGAAAGGTTGAAACCAATGATGAAAAGAATTTGAAAGATCTTGAAGAAATACATATGACTGATGACAATTCATTCTTACGTCAAACTTTAGAAGATTTGAGAATAACTCCGGGAGAATTAGAAGAGTCACATAAGATCCTGGGAAAAGACTTGTGGGTTAGGTCCCACTCAAAAGAAACACCGTTGAAATGATTTAAAAGAGAGGTTGCACCGGTTGAATTAAATGACTTGAATGAGATAACAACCTCGAAAGATCTTGAACGAATGCAGAGTGGAAAACACGAATCTTCGAGATATCTTGAGCACTCCGGAACAATTGGATAACGAGAAGTGAATGAATATGAGGTGCACCGGTATGAGAAAACATTGAAACAAGGGAAATGATATGACCAACAAAGCTTGAATTGGATCCACTGGAGAAGAAAAGGAATGAGGAATGACCAGCTTGAAGCTTCGTTAGAATCTTCGTGAGAAACACCGGGTAAGAACATTGAAAGGAAAGAAAGAAGAGACTTCACATCAATAAAATGATACTTGATTGAGATATATGAGTCCTCGGAGAAAAATCAAGGGAGGGAGGGTGGGAAAAAACAAAGGCAACTTGGAGATGGATGAAACAAACACCGTTCAGAAGAAAACTGATACTTGATCTTGTGAACGTTGACGTGATCGTATCCACTTAAAGAGAGACACACTGGTTGAAAAAGATTGGCATAACAATCTCAATTATCAAGAAGGATTAGTATTCACATAGGAGTATGAGAACACCATTTGGGAAAGGTATGGAATCAACATTTGACTTCGAAGCAACTCGAATACCACAACTCAAAACAAAACAAAGGATTGGCTTTCAGAATAAGCAGGAACAAACATATGATAGAGATTTTGTCCGAAGTTTTCGTGGTGGGGCCTACACGGGCTCGATCGTACAGCACCATCATGTACAAGGCAGTGCACATGACATACGAAGCGTCCCCGAGTCGGCATAGCCAAGGACTCTTTAAGACACAACGAGACCACTGTAAAACCAACCGTGGATAGGTGGACCACTAGACGTCGAACCCCAATTTCATATCATACATCTGACAGAAAGATATCCAAGGAGCTACTTGAATTCCCACTTATAAACTCCTGAAACTTTCCGGTTATGCAATCAGGTGTTGGGGATACAGGGGAAGCATAATATCTCACCCAAACTAGCAAATCCTACATCCAGCTATATCCATCCTTCAACACATAACCAAGAAACCTTCGGAAATCATTTACCTCAACCTTCGAAAAGCATCTGTTATACGAGTTATGGCAATACTCCTGAACTCCCGCCCCAGTACTGGGTGGCGTCGAGGTTATCTCACCAACAACTGCATAAAAGAGATTTTCGATGTCAGTGAAACTAAACTCAGGTATTCCAGAACTGCAACGATAAAATTGTGACGACAACACCGGAGCTCAACTCCCCGGGACACTGCCACAACCCCTAAATGACAGGAGGCACCAAGAACAATGTTCTCGTCACAAAACCATCGGAACGATTCCAAGATACCCGCGTGATCCTAAAAAATTTAGTGAAATTTGAGAAGAGAAGAGTCAAAACTCTACGCCAGGAGGCCTCACCAGAGCGACGAAGGGACTGAGGAGTAAAAAGAATTCCTAACTCTCCGATATATATAATCCTAAATGACTCAAAACATTTTTCTAGACTCAATAACGCCAACGATTCGATCAAGCAGGGGGCTCCTAAGGTCGGGGAAGGCTCTGATACCAACTTGTAACGCCCACGATGTGGCTATATCTCCCACGTGTCGAAGCACGACTTAGAGGCATAACCGCATTGAAAGCAATGTCGCAAGTGAGGTAATCTTCACACAACCCATGTAATACATAAGGGAACGGGATACATAGTTGGCTTACAATCGCCACTTCACACAATACATGAATAAAGCATTACATCATCCAGATACACACAAGGTCCGACTATGTAACCCAAAAGAAAAGAAGACTACCCCAAATGCTACACAGATCCCCCGATCATCCCCAACTGGGCTCCACTACTGATCAACTAGACGAAACAATACAAGGACAAGATCTTCATCGAGCTCCTCCTTGAGCTTGGTTGCGTCACATGCACGGTTCAACGGCACCTGCAAGCTGGTTTTGGAAGTATCGGTCGAGTCACGGGGACTCAGCAATCTCGCACCCTCGCGATCAAGACTATTTAAGCTTATAGGAAGGGTAAAAGGTATGAGGTGGAACTGCAGCAAGCGACTAGCATATATGGTGGCTAACATGCGCAAATGAGAGCGAGAAGATAAGGCAAAAGCACGGTCGAACAACTATGATCAAGAAGTGATCCTAGAACAACCTACGTCAAGCATTACTCCAACACTGTGTTCACTTCCCGGACCCCGCCGAGAAGAGACCATCATGGTAACACACGCGGTTGATGTATTTTAACTAAGGTCAACTTCAGGTTTTCTACAACCAGGCATTAACAAATTCCCATCTGCCCATAACCGCAGGCACGGCTTTCAAAATTTCAAATCCCTACAGGGGAGTCCCAACTTAGCCCATCACAAGCTCTCACGGTCAACGAAGGATATTCCTTCTCCCAAGACAATCTGATCAGACTCGGCATCCCGGTTACAAGACATCCTCGACAATGGTAAAACAAGTCCAGCAACACCGCCCGAATGTGCCGACAAATCCCGATAGGAGCTGCACATATCTCGTTCTCAGGGCACACTCAGATGAGACATCCTACGAGTAAAACCAACCCTCAAGTTGCCTCGAGGTGGCCCCGCAGTCTACTCGGTCGGACCAACACTCAGAGGAGCACTGACCCAGGTGGGGTTAAAATAAAGATGACCCTTGAGTCTGCAGAACCCAAGGGAAAGAAAAGGCTAGGTGGCGAATGGTAAAATCAATGTTGGGCATTGCTGGAGGAGTTTTATTCAAGGCGAACTGTCAAGGGGTTCCCATTATGACCCAACCATGTAAGGAACGCAAAATCCGGGAACATAACACCGATATGACGGAAACTAGGGAGGCAAGAGTGGAACAAAACACCAAGCATAAGGCCGAGCCTTCCACCCTTTACCAAGTATATAGATGCATTAATTAAATAAGAGATATTGTGATATCCCAACAAAATATCCATGTTCCAACATGGAACAAGCTCCAATCTTCCCCTGCAACTAACAACGCTATAAGAGGGGCTGAGCAAAGCGGTAACATAGCCAAACAATGGTTTTCTAGGACAAGGTGGTTAGAGGCTTGGCTTAACGATATGGGAGGCATGATAAGAAATAGGTAGGTATTGCAGCATAGGCATAGCAAAAGAGCGAGCAACTAGCAAGCAAAGATAGAAGTGATTTCGAGGGTATGGTCATCTTTCCTGAAATCCCGCAAGGAAGAAGAACGAGTCCAAGAATAAGACAAACGGACGTAGTCGAACAGGTCCTCACAAACGCGACGTTGTCGGAACCAACCCGAAGAAGCAACACCGAAAAGAAGCACACAACATAGTAAACAAACCACACACGAACATGGTATGATATGCGGGATGCGGTATGTGATGCATATGCATGAGTTGGAAAGGAATGATTGAACCTGGCCTCAACTTGGAAAACCAAGAGTGCCACTGGAAAGGGGAGGTGATTTCGGTTGAAATCGATATAAAGATCACCAGAATCGGATGCACGGTTTGGAAATGGCAAGCAAAGCAAATATGGCACAGCTCTGCGATTAATAGCAATTAGCCATCTAAATGCATCAAGAATATGCTACAGCACTCAAACATGGCAACAAAATACATGGCAGGGATCCACTCATGAAGCTTGACAAAAGATGAACACTGAGCTACGGCTAATTCACTCAATAGCAAGCTCAAACAAGCATGGCAAAAGGGCAAACGATAATAGGTTTCAGACTTAGTGAAATTAACACAAGTCTGGAATTTATCATCAGGAAGCAAACTTTAGAGCATGAAAACTACATCTACAGGAACATATCATGGCAAAGCAAGCCATGGCATGAAGCTACTCAAAGCACATACCAAAAGTCCCTTAGTGACCATGAGCCAAAAGGGATCAGAAAATACAATTGCAAGCATGTGAACATATCAAAAACATAAACAGATTCAGACTTAGTGAAAAAATGGAGCATGCAAAACAGATTAGCAAGTAGGCATGTTTACGAGCTCGATGCACTCACTACAATGCATGGCATGACAAACTAACCATACACCCATCAAGAAGACATATCATAGAAGCTAGACATGGCAATAACAACAACATAGCTTGCACGGATCAATAGCAACATTCTCGGCAAAATCGCTAAACATGTCAACAATCTGCCATGATTCACTTTATAGCAAAAGTATAGCTCGATTGACTCAAGCTAGGGCGCTCCATAATTGCAAACAAATACATGGATGGATAGAGCACCACAAAGTTAACAAAACATCCTTACTGATCATCCTCAAAAGAGGCACGGATCACTATGAAACAACATGAATATATGGCATAACAACAAAATCAGGACAAGGACTTAGTGAAATTCTAAGTCCCTGAAATCAACATTACCGATTTCGCTACTTTGCAAGATTGTACTAGTCACCACATAGATCACAAAAATACATGGCATACACCCCTGTAAAGATGTCATGGCATATAACAAAACACATGTAGAGCTCAGGATCATAGCATGCACACATTAATCATGGAAAAAATGACAAAAAGCCATTTGCTGAAACAGATCTGGAATATTCATCACATAGCCCTCTTCCAACAGCATTTCGGGCATCGAGATGAGCTCAAATGAAAATTATTCAATGAGATGAAATGATGTACTCGTCGAGACGAACATTTTGATATGCTACACACATGAATCGGAGCAATGGTGATGAAGTTATGACATGATGAAAATGGTATGAAAAGTATGCAGATCTGGGACTTGGAGAGAAAATTAGACCTCGCGGAAGTTGGACGGGGAGATCCCGGGACGGAGCGGAGCGGGACGGCGGGGCGCGTTTGGTACGAAGGACTGGTGGATCTGATCCCACCCGATCCAGATCCGGAGCGGACCGGGTCCGGCGACGGCGAGGAGGCGAGGAAGATGGCGGCGGAGGTCGACTCCGGCGTGGCTGCGGGCTGCGGGCGGCGCGAGGCGTCGTGGAGGCGGCGGGCGGTGCTCACGCCGGCGGGGCCAAATAAAGGAGGCGGCGCGGGCGGCTTCCGGCGAGGTCACGCCGGCGAGGCGACGTCGGAGAGCGTCGGCGACAAGCGGCGGCGTTCGGCGGCGACCGGAGCTGACGGCGAAGGCGGCGGGGACGGGCGGCGCGGCGAGGTACGGCCGGCGGGCGGCGCGTGGGACCTGGCGGCGGCGGGGATCAGGCCTGGAGGGCTAGATCTGGGCGTCTCGGGCCCGGCGGCGTGGGGACGGCGGCATGGACAGGTGGCAGCTCCTGATTGGCCGCGGGAGGCGGCGGACATGTCCGACCGGTGAGGAAATTGTCCGGCGGCGCAGAGAGGAGGAAGGTTATGGTTTACACCGCGAATTTCGGAGGGAGCCACCTATTTATAGGTAGAGGGAGCTAGGAGAGTCCAAATGAAGTGCGGTTTTCGGCCACGCAATCGTGATCGAACGACCGAGATGATGGAGGGGGTTTAGGTGGGTTTTGGGCCACTTTGGAGGGGTGTTGGGCTGCAACACACATGAGGCCTTTTCGGTCCCTCGGTTAACCGTTGGAGTATCAAACGAAGTCCGAATGACACGAAACTTGACAGGCGGTCTACCGGTAGTAAACCAAGGCCGCATGGCAAGTCTCGGTCCAATCCAAAAATGTTTAACGCCCGCACACGAAAAGAGGTAGAAAGGGACACTGGATGACATAGGAGCGCCGGAATGCAAAACGGACAATGGGGAAAAAGCTCGGATGCATGAGACGAACATGTATGCAAATGCAATGCACATGATGACATGATATGAGATGCATGACACGCAAGCAAAGACAAGGCAACAACAGCGAATAACTAGAGGACACCTGGCACATCGGTCTCGGGGAGTCACGGCAGTCTACCAAGAAACGGGCTTTCATCGTTCAGGAGACCCGGAAGCTAGAGGCGGCAGGAGTTATCCGCGGGGTCCGCTACCCTGATTGGCTGGCTAATCCGGTCGTTGTGCCAACAAAGGGAGGAAAGGAGCGCATATGCGTCGACTTCACCAACCTCAACAAGGCCTGCCCGCAAGATCCGTTTCCACTCCCCCGCATTGACCAGATAGTCGAGTCCACCGCAGAGTGTGACCTATTGTGCTTCCTAGATGCCTTCTCGGGCTATCACCAGATCAAGATGGCGGTAGAAGACGTGGAGAAGACGGCTTTCCTGACCCCTCTGGAGTGTACAGCTATACGTGCATGCCATTTGGGTTGCACAACGCAGGCGCAACCTTTCAGCGGCTGATGCACATCGCCTTAGGCCGGCAGCTCGGGAGGAACGCAGAAGCTTATGTCGATGACATTGTGGTGAAGTCTCGTGAGGTAGGAACCCTAATACAGGACCTGGAGGAAACCTTTGCGAGCCTCAATGAAGTGGACCTATGGCTCAACCCGGAGAAGTGCGTGTTTGGAGTCCCCTCGGGTAAGCTCCTGGGTTTCCTCGTGTCCCACAGGGGCATCGAGGCCAACCCAGAGAAGGTCAAGGTAGTCGAAGATATGAGCCCGCCAAGGACCCTCAGAGAAATGCAGAAGCTCACCGGGCGTGTAACCACGCTGGGGCGCTTCATCTCCAAGCTGGGGGAACGAGCGCTGCCCTTCTTCAAGCTAATGAAGAAAAGGGGCCCCTTCGAATGGACCAAAGAGGCCGACAAGGCATTCCAAGACCTCAAGAGGTACCTCACCAGTCCACCAGTGATGGTAGCTCCGCGCCCTCGGGAGCCCCTGGTGCTCTACCTTGCAGCCACCCCCTACTCCGCTAGCGCAGCCCTGGTGGCGGTCAGGGAGGAGCGTTGCACCGAGGCCGCATCGATTGTTCGAACCAAAGCAAAGCAGAGCCAGAAGGGCCTTGCGAAGGCCGCAACCGCAGCCGGAAAGGAACAGCCGCAGCAGGAGTACGCACCCAGAGCAGGAGAGGCCTCTTCAGGCGACCAAGCGCTGGGGGCTCCGTCGTCTCGAGAGACACCTCGGCCCCTGGAGGACGCAAGCTGCGCCAGCACCCTCAACCTCCTCGAGCATCCCATGTACTTCGTCAGCACGGTGCTACGGGATGCAAGGGCACGGTATCCCATGCCTAAAAAACTCCTCCTCGCGCTACTAGTGGCCTCACGCAAACTGCAGCACTACTTCCAAGGACATCCCATCAAAGTCGTCTCAGCATACCCCTTGGAAAGAGTGCTCAGGAGCCCCAACTCAGCTGGAAGGGTTGTTGAGTGAAACATTGAACTACAGGCATTTCAGCTAGAATTCAGTACGACCAGAGTCATCAAGGGAGACGCACTTGCGGATTTCGTGGCAGAATGGGCAGAAGTGCCGGGTCTCGAGGCAGGCGAAGACCGATCACTTTCCCCGGGAAGTGAAGCACCGGATGGCTGGGTCATGTACTTTGATGGGGCATTCTCCCGACACGATGCGGGAGCTGGCGCGGAGCTCGTATCCCCTACCCAGGACAAACTCTACTACGTCGTACAACTTTGCTTCCAGCACGGAGAAAAGGTCTCCAACAACATAGCGGAGTACGAAGGCCTAATAGCAGGCTTGAAGGCCGCAATTGCCTTAGGGGTGAAGCGCCTCATCATCAAGGGTGATTCGCAGATCTCGTGCTGGGGGAGGAACACCGTCGAGAAGCCGCGCTGCGAGCGGCAAGGTATCAACAGGCGTTGCGACGATACCACTGCCGCAACATCCGCCCCAGAACTCTTGAGGTAGGGGATCTCGTGCTCAGGCGGGTTCTCTCCAGGGAGGGGCTGCATAAGCTCTCTCCCATGTGGGAGGGCCCGTTCAAGGTTGTTCATGTTTCCAGGCCTGGCTCCGCACGCTTGGAGACCACGGAGGGGGTACCCATTCAGAACGCGTGGAACATTCAACATCTCCGGAGGTTCTATCCCTGAGCGAGGCCTAGCGCCTAGGAAAGGCCCGGTGCCTGTGAAGAAGGCGAATGCCTGTGAAGCTGCTGTGTTTTTGGAAAGGCCTGGTGCCTGTGAAGAAGGTGAATGCCTGTGAAGCTGCTGCGTTTTGGGAAAGGCCCGGTGCATGTGAAGAAGGCCAATGCATGTGAAGCTGCTGTGTTTTGGGAAAGGCCCAGTGCCTGTGAAGAAGGCGAATGCCTGTGAAGCTGCTGCATTTTGGGAAAGGCCCAGTGCCTGTGAAGGAGGCAAATGCCTGTGAAGCTCACCGCCCGTGACACTCTCATGTAATAATGAGTGGGGCTGTACACGCTCCGGAGTCTCCGGAGTGCCGCCCTCGGGCCTCGGGGGCTCCCGCCCATGCCTAGTGGCAACACTTAGCTCCGCGCTGGTGAGAAGACGTCGAAGACTAGAATAGGTGCCGGACGCGGCTTTCCCATTTGATTTCTAGAGTTGGCTTGTTTATTCACGTTCGAAGTTTTATTGGAGTTGTTGACATTCCTGGCTTGTGACCCTTTACCTTTTTCACTCGCTTGCCTCGTTTTCTCTCGTAAGGGAGGTTCGCGGGCGCCCTCGCGAGTGTTTTCTGCCCCGATCGTTTGGAGCTTTCCTTTTCGAGTCCTCTGCAGGAGCACCCCTCCTAGTCCGTGCCTCACGGGCATCGCGGCACGAGCGCAGGACCTGGGCCGATCGCCCCCACAACCAAGACCAAAAGTTACACCTCCTACTAATCCTTGCAGGGCACGAAGCGCACGGTGAGGCCACGGCGTCGGGAGGCGAGGACCGCATCAAGCCCCATTGAGCTAAAATAATTCCCGCACATGGGTGCACGGCACGGAAACACATCATAGAAATAGTGGAAGCAGCACGATGGTTAACAGTAGCAGTTCTAACACGCCCCCGCGGGGCCCTATACTACCTTCTGTTTCTGCGCAGGAAAAGAAGGAAAACAAAATGGGTGCGATTCGTCCTGCACCAACCCACAGCGAAGGTTCGAGTTGCTCCTGGGGCTCAGGCCGATCCCTTCTCTCGCTTCACCGGGGCGCGACGGCGGCTGACCCGCTACCCTCACCCAGGCGGGCGCGACGGCGCGGGGGCTGGTCGCGGCCACCGCTGGAGGAGCTGCTGCCCGAGAGGGAGTCGTCGAAGCCCAGCAAGCCCCGAGCACCGCCGCATGTACGCATGTCGCCGTCTTCATCCTGGTCAGTACCGGGGCTGGGCAGGCGACCGCGGTCGTCGTCTTCGGGGCAGCACCCAGCATGGCGACCGTCTTCCCCGAACACCCTCACGTAGAGGGTGGCGTCACCATCGAACTTGAAGTACAGGGCACACCACCGGCCCAGGCCGCGCGCGCGGGCAAATGTTTGCCAGCCGCGGGTCAGGGCCCAATTCCCAGAAATGGAGACTTCCAGCGAAGCCCAGGAGGCCCTGCTGCAGCAGCCGTCCGCCTGGAGCCAGAAGCCGCACCGGGCGCTGGCCGGCAGTTCATCTATGAAGAAACGGGGGAGCTGGAACCAGGCGATACGGGGACCCTGGAATACTTGTGAGGGCGGCCTTGGCCGCGCTTGGTCGGGGGGGAGCCAGGCCCTGCCTGGCGGGCCTTTCCTTTCTTCGCGGCCGAGAATCTCTTTGGAGCCATGGGAACGATGAGTAGCCAAGAAGAAGGCAAGGAGCAGTAGGAAGGGATGGGCTGAAGGGGCTCGTGTAGCCCCGTACTTATAGCCGAAGGAGGCCAACCGCCGAGCACCACGATCGCAGGTAATCATGATCGGTTTCTCTGCATGCAGGGACTTGTCAAGTCGTGCAGTCACCGAGGCATCGTGGGGAAGCGCATACACCCACGTCCGATCAATCACCACACGGTGCCCAAGGCCACAGGTTGTTAGGGTCCGCGGCGCTTCACGCTTGCCCCTTCGCTTTCATGCTAGGCCAAGCCCGGGCACGCCTTGTGCCCGAGGGCTACTGTCGGCGTTCTGGGAATGGGGGTCCCCAGACTTTCCTGCCTGCGGCCTGCGGCGTGGCTCAAGTGGGAGCCCAGCGCGGCCCATCTGCATTGGCTCAAGCTCAAGACCCTCGTGATGGGCCAAGCCTCATGAGGGGGACGACAGAGAGCTTCCTCAGAGGCAGCCTCATCAGGCAGGCTCGCGAGGAGGCAGAGAAATCAAGGCAGGGGTACCTCGCGAGGAGCCCGTGACGCAAGCCATGACGATCGAGACCAGGCGGGCGCCAGGCGGGCGCTGGCCTGTGCAGTGTCCTTGTTTCCCCTTTGGTGCAAAGGGGGCAAGCACAGGCCAAGGCACCAGGCAAAGGTTACCATTCCGGTGCAACGAGACCAAGACCAACAGAGCGGCAGGATGGAGGTCACCGTGGAGCCCAAGACGGCGTCATCACCAGTACTTTTGGCAGCCGAAGACCACCTTTGGTCAGGATAACTTGTACTATATGTTTCAAAATGGCCAATTGTTGACGCCCTTCCCGCTCATTATTTGGGGGGAGAGGACGAGGGCCTCTATAAGTAGAGCTAGCCACCACAGAGTAGGGGGATGGCGAGAGATCTGGTAGAACCCTAGCAGAGAGAGAGGCAACTGAACTCACCCTAGCAGTTCATCGCACCAGCTCAAGAACGCCCCTCGCGAGGTTGTTCTTCCCTTGTACTGTTCATCATCAGCCCCTGAGGCAATCCACCACACCACACACTGGAGTAGGGTATTACACCACAACGGTGGCCCGAACCAGTATAAACCTCGTGTCCCTTGTGTTGTTCGTTGTTTCCATCTTAGATCACATGAGGAGATCGGACGTAGATCGGTATGGGAGAGATCTCCGCGCGCACCCTAGTGTTCGAACCTCAAGGGTCTGCCGGAACCCGAAATCTGACATAAACCCTCCGGTTTATATAGAAACTGGAGGGGGCTAGGGTTACACAGAGTCGGTTACAAGAGAGGAGATCTATATATCCGTATTGCCTACCTTGCCTTCCACGCCAAGGAGAGTCCCATCCGGACACGGGACGAAGTCTTCAATCTTGTATCTTCATAGTCCAACAGTCCGGCCAAAGGATATAGTCCGGCTGTCCAGAGACCCCCTAATCCAGGACTCCCTCAGTGGTGCTCAGTTAACGTTTGGTTCATTTGTTGTGGTGGTTAGTTAACTTCTTGGTTCAATTCTGCAATGCGATGTTCAATTGTTGTGGCTGCATTCTGTTATTGCATACCATGTCAGGAATAAATCGAATTTGGTTGCACTTAACACATGAGAAACATATACAAGTGATATATTTCCTAGTTCTTAATCATGCTTGGTTTGGATAAATGGGTTTTCCATGTGGCTTGAATTAATCTGATGAATCTGCAATGTGCTTATTTTTCATCAACATATTTTACTGATAGCATGCGAACTCTTACTTAACCTGATGACTAACTACCTTATATGTGTTGCAGGGAAACAATGGGAAGCACTGAGGTTTACAAGATGATACTAACTATTATACCTTGCCTTTTTTTATTCCTTTGCCCTGTTTCCAATATAGAGAAGATATTTATGCACATCCTTGTTTTCAGGGTTCATTGATGATTACCTCTCAAACCACCTCTGTGGTCAGGAGGCGAGGAAAGTTTTCATACAACACCCACAGTTTAATATTGAAGTGTTCCTGAAGAGGTCGAAGGATGGACGGTCAATCATCCACAGGCACTGGCCTAAAGTTGCAAAGACCTTCAACATGAATGAAGGCTCAATATTCGCCTTCCGCTTCAGCAGTTTTTCCAGATGAGATGCATATCTCTATATACCATCTATGATACTAATTTCGAAAGGTTCTAGATGTTGCATGTAAAACTTGTTGCTGGTGCAGTTGTGTAATGGGGTAGCTGATTGCTGAAGCTATATCATGTTGTACTCCGATGTATTTCAATTATGAAATCCTGCTTCCTTAATATGGAAATGGAATATATTATGTGCTTAATATGAATGTCAATTAGATTAGTAAATGGATTATTAATAATAGGGCAATTAGCCCGCTAATTGGCCAATTAGCTTGCTAATTGGGTTTTCCTATTGCAAAAGGTTAATGAGAAAACACCGTGGGCGATGACCTCAGGAAACGCACACAGTTTCTAGGAATAAACCGTGTTGGATCAATGAACAATCACACACGACATTCTCTTCAAAACTGTTTGCGTTACGCCACCTTGCACAAACGTTTTCCTTGTAGTGACTGTGTGGGATGTATATACGAACGGAAACGTTTCGTGGTGACTGACTGTGTGGGATGTACGTACGACCGGAAATGATTTCTCCTGTATAATTATATTTTTTTAGCACTACTGTATGACTTTCTGTATTTGACTGCTCGCCGGTCGCACACGACCTCATTTTGCTGAGCGTGTGTGCGAGGGGGGCATATCCCTAATGGTTCCTGGGTCGCGTGGGAAGGACCCCCCTATCGCCCACACTCACTTGGCGACGGTTCTGCATGCCATCACGGAAAGGGATTAAAAACCATTTGTTTAGGACCAACGCATACCAATGATTGGCATAGATCGAGATTAGGATTTGTCACTTTGTGTATCGGAGAGGTATCTCTGGGCCCTCTCGGTAATGCACATCACTATAAGCCTTGCAAGCAATGTGACTAATGAGTTAGTCACGGTATGATGCATTACAGAACGAGTAAAGAGACTTGCCAGTAACGAGATTGAACTAGGTATGATGTTACCGACGATCGAATCTCGAGCAAGTAACATACCGATGACAAAGGGAACAACGTATGTTGTTATGCGGTTTGACCGATAAAGATCTTCGTAGAATATGTAGGAGCCAATATGAGCATCCAGGTTCCGCTATTGGTTATTGATCGGAGATGTGTCTCGGTCATGTCTACATAGTTCTCGAACCCGTAGGGTCCGCACGCTTAACATTCGATGACGATATGTATTACGAGTTATGTGATTTGATGTACCGAAGGATGTTCAGAGTCCCAGATGAGATCACAGGCATGACGAGGAGTCTCGAAATGGCCGAGACATAAATATATATATATTGGACCATGTTATTCGGACACCGAAAGTGTTACGGGTAGTTTCAGATAAAACCGGAGTGTCGGAGGGGTTACCGAAACCCCCCGGAGAAGTAATGGGCCTTAGTGGGCCTTACGGGAGAGAGAGGGCAGCAGCCAGGAGGTGGCGTCCCCCCCCCCCCAAGGGGAGTCCGAATAGGACTAGGGGAGGGGGCGCGGCCCCTCTTTCCCTCTCCCTCTCCTTCCTTCTTCTCCTACTTGGACTAGGAAAGGGGTGGCAATTCCTACTTGGAGTAGGATTCCCCCCTTGGGGCCGGCCGGCCTCCTCCTCCCCTCCTTTATATACGGGGGAGGGGGCACCCCATAGACACACAAGTTGATCTTTAGCCGTGTGTGGTGCCCCCCCCCCTCCATAGTTTTACACCTCAGTCATATTGTCATAGTGCTTAGGCGAAGCCCTGCGTCGGTAACTTCATCATCACCGTCACCACGTCGTCGTGCTGACGAAAATCTCCCTCGGCCTCAACTGGATCAAGAGTTCGAGGGACGTCACCGAGCTGAACGCGTGCAGATCGCAGAGGTGCCGTGCGTTCGGTACTTGGATCAGTTGGATCGCGAAGACGTTTGACTACATCAACCACGTTACTAAACGCTTCTGCTTTCGGTCTATGAGGGTACGTGGACACACTCTCCCTGCTCATTGCTATGCTTCTCCTATATAGATATTGCGTGATCGTAGGAATTTTTTTGAAATACTACGTTCCCCAATAGTGCACACATGAACACACTTAGCATAATGTCGGGACGGGAAGCACATAGATACAGCAAAGAACCAATCATGGATTGGTAAACCTTTAGATCAACGGGTTTGCCATCCTTTGTCGAGTCAACATGTCCGGAACTTAGCATGGGGGTTTTCCTACTTTTGCTTTCTTGCATGTTGAACTTATAGAATAAGTCCTTGGTATACTTTGTTTGTGAGACAAAGGTACCATCCCTAGTTTTCTTGATTTGCAAATTGAGAAATAATTTTAGTTCACACATCATAGACATCTCATACTTTTCCGACATCAACCTTCCAAACTTTTCACTAAGAGAAGGTTAGTGGAACGAAAGATAATATCATCAACATATATTTGGCACACAAATAATTCACCATTCACTCTCTTAGTAAACAAGATTGAATCAATTTTACCAATCTCAAATCCTTTTTCAAGAAGAAACTTTGTCAAGCATTTATACCAAGCTCTTGGGGCTTGTTTGAGACCATAGAGAGCTTTATGAAGTTTGTAAACATGGTTTGGTTTCTTGGGATTAACAAAGCCGCGAGGTTGTTTAACATAAACTTCCTCCTTCATTTTACAATTTAGAAAAACACTTTTAATATCCATTTGATAGAGGGTGATATCATGGTGATTGGCATAATCAAGTAAAATGCGATTGGACCCAAGTCTATCAACGGGGGCATAAGTCTCACCATAGTTCATACCTTCGACTTGAATGTAGCCTTGAGTAATGAGACAAGCCTTCTTGCGTATGACTTTTCCATCCTCATCTTGCTTGTTCCAAAACACCCATTTGGTTCTGATCCATTTTGTTCATCCTTGGGCTTCTCAACCAATGCCCACACTTGATTCCTCTAGAAGTTGTGTAGTTCTTCGGGCATAGCATTCACCCAATCGGAGTCTTCGAGGGCCTCCTCAACCTTCATAGGCTCAATGCTAGAGATGAATGAGTAATGCTCACAAAAGTTAGCTAAACGAGATTTAGAGCAAGTAATTCTCCTGAATTTGATGTCGCCAAGAATTTGTTCGACGGGAGGATGCTTGTCAATTCTTGTTCTAATCCGAGGTAGCTTTTGCTTGGGTCGAGGTGAAGCATCTTCATCATCATCTTCTTCTTCATTGTAGCTCGTGTTGTTCGCTTGTGGATGTGGAGAAGGAGGTCAAGGTGGGTCATCTTGTTGTACTTCCTCATTCTCTTCGTCTTGACATGTTTCATTTATGGATGCCTCCATGTCAACTTGTGGTTCACCTTGATGTGAAGTTGAGGCTTCCACTTTAATGGACGAAGTGCTCTCCTTCACCTCCGTTGGACGAATCTTGCCAATAGACAAGTCTTGAATTGCTTCTGAAGGGTCTTTGTCTCCTACATCAATTGGCAATTGCTCTAATTGCGAGCCGTTAGATTCATCAAACTTCACATCTATCGTCTCTTCAACTTCTCAAGTGAAGTTGTTTAGACACGGTAAGTGTGAGAGTTCAATCTGTAACCGAGTAGGAAACCTTCATGAGATTTAGGAGCAAATTTTGAACGACGATGCTTGTCAAGAATGTAACACTTTGAGCCAAATACTCGAAAGTATCCAACTTGTGGCTTATTACCCGTGAGTAGCTCGTATGCCGTTTTACCAAGAAGCTTGTGAAAAAAAGTCGATTGGTAGCATGACAAGCTGTTTCAACCGCTTTCAGCCAAAAGTGTTTTGGCATCTTGTATTCATCTAGCATCATTCTCGCCATCTCGATGAGGGTACTATACTCCCCCTCAACAACTCCATTTTGTTGAGGTATGTATGTAGCTGAGAACTCATCTGGGATTTTCTCAAAAAAAAAGAACTCATGTCAGATGCCTTCCTCGTCAAAAAAGGTATCCATATTGGCGTTCTGGAACTCCGCTCCGTTGTCGCTTCAAACCTTCTTGATCTTCACTTCAAATTGATTTTGGGCCTTCCTAGCGAAGTTCTTGAAGATTTTTTTTACCTGTGAGTTGTCATCGAGAAAGAAGACCCACATAAATCTTGAAAAACATCAACGATGACTAAACCAAAAATTCATGATTATTTCCAAATTTAATAAAAAGGCAAATATTTTTTAAATTTCAAGTATCTTTTTTAGGATTTTCAAAATTTGCAAACACTTTTGTAGTATCGCGGGCAGTTTTAAAATTTTAAAAACATGAGGTTTCTTTAAATCACATCCTTTTTTTCCAATATCTAACTGATAAACATTTTTTAATAAATCAGTGTAATAAATAAGCCGAGATATAGGCTGGCCCAGGATCCACTGGTCGTGCATTTCCTGCTTAAAATGTTGAAAATAGCATGGTCATTTTAACCTGCGGAAGCAATGTATTTGATTTATATTCTCATATGTGTTCATCCAAATAACTTCCAGCACTCCCTTTGCCTCCTCTGGCAGCCCAGCAACCAGCATTTGTGCACAATGACATGCTTTTTTTTGCGGGTAAAAACTTGCATTACTCAAGAAAGGAGGTTACAATCAGCAGCAGCCAAGTCTAGGGAATCAGAAGGCCCTGATTCAATCCAGGTAAGAGTTCTACCTTTTGTCCTAGCAAACCTAGCCAAACTATCGCTAACCTTATTTTGAGTTCGTTTAACAAGAGTAATACAAGTTCTACGTAGGCTCAACAAATGCCTAATTTCTTTCACGATAGCGTAGTAAATCGATCTATCCAATTCCTTTGACTGAACCAGCTTCACAGCCACCATAGAATCCATCTCTAATATAATGGGAAGTTCACTCCTTTGAATTGAGAAGGAAAGTCCCTCCATACATGCGCAAAGCTCCGCTTCCAAAGAATCGCGGCAAGAGAAAAGAGCTCTGCAGGCCGAAAAAATGATTGCACCTTTGTCATCTCGTAGTATCATACCCGCTCCCGCTGCTCCATCATCGAAAGCCCCATCCGAATTCAATTTTACCCAGCCAACTAGAGGCGCACACCACCTAGCCTCAAGGACAGGCGGATTAGGCTTTCCTGCATGCAGATAAGTAACAATTGATTTCCCTTTTGCAAGGTCATCGCATAAGTCAATCTTAAGCCCAATGATAGAATCCAGGTAGCTAACTAGAATCCAGGTAGCTAACTACCCTTGAATTATTGCATTGCTGATATGTACCGATAATGAGCTAAATTAATTCTCGCCCGTTGTCGAGTGTGTTTCTACTATCACTACTACTTTTTTTTGAGTCGACACTATCACTACTTGTTATTTATTTATTTGAGGGGACACTATCACTACTTGTCAGAGTAATTGATCCAATATTTTTAGGCCTGTCAGTAAGTAGACATTAGACCAAAACCTGACTCAACCATAACAAGGCAGAAAATGAGGGCCAGGCCCAGGCAGGCTAATTTGAATTCCTGAGTCGTACGAGAGAGTTCGTAATTTGTCTCAAAAAAAAGAGAGAGTTCATAATAACCTACCTATCTATATCAATATAAAAAGACCCAAAGGGGCAGATCCAAACCATCACGACCGTCAAATCATATTATCTAGCGGTTGAAATCGCTCCAATGTTGAGCGCTTAACGCTCTAATTACACATCACTGCCATTGGTTATAAACATATTTTGACTCAACGCTATCCCATGAAATCTGTCATGTAATTAATATCCATCCTACTATTCCCGCGAAAAAGTAATTGATATCTTATCAAATACCAACGTGCAATAAATATATCTTACCTAATATAACGTGCAACTATAATATCCTAAAACAAAAACGTACATTGCACGTACATTATAACGGGAGTTCGTACCCGTAGGCTAGGGTAAAACAGAAAATTACCAATCGATCGATCTACCAGGATCGAGATCGATCCATGTCTTCCTCCACGGTACGCAAGCGCCCACCGGCCATTACCGCCGCCACCGCCAGCTCCGGCGATGCCTCCCCGTGGACGACCCTGCACGGGGATCTGGTCCGCCTCATCGGATGGCGGGAGCTCGCCGGGGACATACTCGACTACGTCCGCTACCGTGTCGTCTGCCCGTACTGTCGGTCCAGCACCGTCTGCCCGCGCGGCCACGGAATCATCGATCCGCGGTTTCACCCGCGCCGCTGGATGATGTTGCCCGAGGGGCACGGGCTCCATCCCCGTGAAGACGGCAAGAAACGTTTCTTCAACCTGTCCACTGGAGTCTTCGTCCGCCCTTGACTTCCTCTTCTTAAAGACCACTTCGTCCTCTGCCCAGCAGATGGCCTGTTGCTCCTCCTCCGGCCGCGGGAATACACCCAGGGCGACCATCCATGCCTCCTCCACCCCTTCACGGGCGACGTTGTGGAGCTCCCGGCAGACATAACTCTCCGAGAAAACTCGAGATTCCGCTTGTTACCGATCAACGTGTTCGCCGCTGTGAGTACAAGTCCGGATGGAGTCCTTGGGGTCATGGTCGCGTTTCAGAATAAACCATTCATACTCTTTGCGAGCACAAATGACAAGCGGTGGAGTTTATCTGCCTTTCGGGGCTTCCGCCCACACCCACATGCGAGCCCATTATCATTCAAAGGACAACTTTACATGTTGCAGGAGCAGATATCTACTCCCTCCGTTCCGAATTACTTGTCATTGGTACGGATGTATCTAGATGTATTTTAATTCTAGATACATTCATTTCTGCGACAAGTAATTTGGAATGAAGGGAGTAGCTCGAAAGTAAATATTCTTCGGTTCGACCCACCTTGGCAAGATCACTCAACGACATTGGGTTTAGCTTCGTCTTCCTTGTTGTCACCCAAGTTAGTTGCCACATGTCCCGCGGATAAGTTCCACTTGCCCGAGCTGGTAGAATGGGACTCCGAGATCCTGGTGGTTGGCAATAAAGAAACTACACCTATGCTTATTTACAGATTAGCGGATCTTGCCCAAGGAAAGTTTGCCCCAGTAAAAAGCATCGTAGGAAATGCTCTTTTGATTGATAGTAAAAGGAACCCGAGTTTTAGTTTGTCGGCGGTGCCTACCACCACGGGTGATACCATTATGCTTGCAGATCGCATCTCTGACAAATATTCCCTCCGCTTTTATTTAGTCTGTATATTAGTTTTGGTCAAAGTCAAGATTTATTAACTTTGACCAAGTTTATAAACAAAAATATTAATATTTATAATAATAAATTAATATCATTAGATTTATTATTCAATGTACTTTCACATCATATAGATTTGTTATAGTAAATGCTTATATTCTTTTATATAAACTTGGTCAAACTTTACGAAGTTTGACTTCAATCAACTCTAATATGCGGAGTAATAAAAACGGAGGGAGTATATTTTCCAATACCACCTCAGCAGCGATACCTGGTCATCAAGAGTTGGGGGATGTGCAGAACATGGTTGTAGCACGGAGTGTTGTACTTGTAGCCTCATTGACCATATGTGCAATACCTGTCGATGTGTTTATAAGTGGTGAGCTACTTGTTGCACCTGCCCAAACTTACTTAGTTCAGACAACTTAGTTGGCATGATAATGATTCCCCTCCTATATATGCATGCAGGGACACGCGTGGTGGAATAATCAGTCCCGCCAGGTGGAATAATAATCAGTTCATTGCCAACCATAATGCAGGTCATATCTAGGCTAGGTCAGCATGGGTGGCGATATGCATGGAGCAAGTTCAAATTGAACGGTAATACCTTCGTTAACCGACTGTTATGCTGTGGCAGATATTCTCTTATCTTCTGCTAGTAAATTGCTCGAGTTATACCTATTTGGCAGTACATACTTCAGTTCTAGCTAGTAGTACAAAATTGTTAATCGTAATTCATTCATCTTATCTCATCTCATAATATTTTGTACCTGAAATTTATTGGTTTGTTCATTCATCTCCTCCTGCTTCAGTTCCTTGTACTGCATCCTTCTCTCCCCTATCTTTACATGCAGTTCTGAAGTCTGATTATTTGGTTCTCAACATTTCAGCACTAGCAGAATCAGAGAAGCCACTCCTTCTAACCACCCCATGAACAAGCAAAAAATAGTCTTTTTGGACCATCTACTATTTCAGAGCATTTAGGAATTTTTTTCATCATGAAAATTTGTACGTCTGTAGACTATTTGTTAATGTTTGTTGAAAAAAATCAGATTTTTGAATTTTTTACAGTTGTTTTGATTTTACGGTTCACGAGGGAGCATTTAAGCTGACGAGCAGAACTAGATGTCCTATTTCACATTTATTTTTCTAGTATCTTGTTTTATTAAGCTGCAGATGATTCATGTCGTTCATACATATATGGAGGTTCGCCATGCCTCGGTTTGGTCTGCACAGGTTCTTAGTGGCCTGCTGCCGAGCAATGCTACACTTACGTAAATAATATTACGTGTTTTACGTAAAGTGCAACGTGGCTAATTAGTATTGGAGAAGGGGGAGGAAGGGGCCCCACCCACCTGAAAATCAGGGGGGGCCGAAGTTAATTAGTTAGGCAGTTTACGTTAGTCTACGTAGGCCTCACGTAGATGTAGGATTATTGCCTGCTGCCGGTCCACCTGTGGCCGATGCTTTCTTAATTTGTTGCATTATTATTAATGAGTTACTGCTTGCACAGATAGATACAACTAGTAGTACGAAAATGATTTGCATAACTAGGAGAAGGGTAAACTGAAGTTGAATTGCCACTTTGCGACGCGTAATCTGCGAGCCCAGTGATAGTTGCGGCAGCACTTGATAATCCCTAGATAGACACGGCACGGCCGCAGTACTGTTCTTTCCTTTGAGAAATTTGCAGTCCCTGGAGCTTAACAAATTTTCACTTGGCCTTGACAGCTCGCTGTGTATTGACGGTTCGAATTATAGATGGACACCCATGGACGCGTAGCAAACTCCATCGATCACCGGATAGTAGATGCATAGCATATAGTATAAGTGCATGCATGCGCTTTCTGATAGCTATACCCACAATTATATTGGCGATTGGAGCGATTGGAGATGGCTCCAACGGCTCCTGTACGAGCTGGCGACTCGGGTGGCGATGGGGCGGGCGATGCGCTGCGCCCCAGTGTGTCAGGTGAGTCGGCGGGCTGGTCGGAGGTGAGGCCGTCGGGGCGGCCGGTGCGCGCGGCCCCGGCAGTGGCGCTGGGCGCGGTGCCGTCCCCGCGCTGGGAAGGGAGTCGGTTCTGGGCGCTGTCTGAGGTAAGTGACGAGGAGGTCTCGGAGGCGGAGGAGGACGCTGGCAGTGGCGTTGCCGCCGGTCAGCTTGGTGCAGGGCCCAGGCCGTCGGTAGGTGCGTTCGTAGCCATGGCGGAGGAGCTCGGGGGCTCTCTCAAAGCTGGACGGCGCGGTGCTTTTGCGCCAGGCGGTCGGGGCGCCCGCAGACTAGGGGTGTCGGGTCGGGCGTCGCCGTTGCGTGCGGTGGAGGCGCCGCGCGGACGCTCGGTGCGGAGGGATGACGAGGTCGTGCCTGCTACGGTGGCGACGACTGCTACCTTGCCGGCCGCGGGGCCGGTCCCGGAGGCAGATCCACCGCGTGGGACCGCGCCGGTCGCGGTGCCGAGGGCGGCGGCGGCGGCGGCGGAGCCGCTCGAGACCTGGCCTAGGGTTGGCGAGGTTGGTGAGGTTGGGCCAGTGGGCCGATCCTTGGTTACGGGCCGGTCGGGCCCATCCGTGCCGAGTGCAGCCCAGGGGGGCGGGGCAGTTGTGGAAGTGTCACGGGTGGTCGAGGGCTGCCCAGTGCGGCCCAGGCCCGCTCCCGCTGTGGCGCGGCCTGCCCTTAAGTGGCTATGGATCCGCCGGGGCGCCTCTGACTGCGCACTAGGGTTTCCAGCCACTCCCGCAGAGGTGCGGCGCTTCGGTCGTGTCGCTCGCTCTCTCTCCCCACTCCCCCTCCTCCACCCCTGGACCGCTCCTTTGCGGAGGTCGTCGCCATGGGATCCAAGGCGGATCGGCGGGCGGACAAGCGGGCGGAGCCGGATCCGGAGGCGGAACGGCGACGCGAGCGAGATCTGCGCGAGCAAGCTAAGGCGCGGGCGGCGGAGCGCGCCGGCGAGGAGGGCGGCTGGGGGCCTCCCCCTGCCTGGTGGCTCAAGGACCAGGAGCGCAAGAAGAGAAGGAAGGAGGAATACAAGAAGAAGGGGCTGGAGCTTAAGCGCAAGGAAGCGCTCCATCCCCACTGCGGTGACCGGGCGGGCGACCCTTTCAACAAGCCGAAGATGAAGAAGCACAAGCCCGCGATGAAGGCGGCTTCCAAGCCCTCCTCTTCCAAAGGCACGGCGGCGGAGCCAATCCCCGTCGAGGAGTCGGCGGGGCCGGAGTGCTTTCGCTGCGGGCGCACAGGCCACTACCAGAATGAGTGCGCCTTCCAGCAGCTGTGCGTACTCTGCAGCATGGAGGGCCATGCGTCGGTGTACTGCCCCACGCGTGGCAAGCAGCTGGTGCTCCAGACCATGGGTCATGCCTTCGCGGGAGGCGGCTTCTTCTGCTTGCAGTACCCAGAGGAGGCGGACGCGGGGGCGTCGGAGCTGCTGGGGGTCAACGCGGCGCTGGTGTCGGCCGCGCTTGGCGTCCTGTCAAAGGAAATCCTGGAGGCAGAGCTCCCCCACCTCTTCGAGGGGGAGTGGGATTGGCAGGTGGCTCCGTTCGACGTGGACTGTTTCTCGGTGGCTTTCCCAGATCCGGCTTTGCTGAGGATGGCGACGCGCAGCGGCAAGTTGTTCCTCCCCATCAACAACATCACGGCGAACATTCGCTACGCGGTCCTCGCCAAGCCCAAGGCGCAGTCGATGCCGGAAGTGTGGGTGAAGATGTGGGGCATCCCCCCGAAGCAGCGGCGCGCAGAGCATCTGATGGCGGCCACGACCATGATCGGGCGGCCCCTTGTGGTGGATGAGCTGTCCTTGATTCGGTTCGGTCCGGTGCGCATGCGCTTCGCGTGTCGTGTGCCGGCCAAGCTCCGGGGCTCCGTGCAGATCTGGTTCAATGGAGAAGGTTACAACGTCAAGCTCGAGCCGGAGTTAGAGTCTCGTCCGGCGGCCCCCGCCCTCCCACCTCCTCCGCCCCCGTCCAGTGGCCGCGGGCCCGATGAGCAAGACAAGGACAAGCAAAAGGATAAGGCTCCAGAGCAAGAGGCGAGCATGGAGGAGGACGACTCCATCGACACGGCGGCGTGGGACAAGCTGGGGATCTCCGCGTCGGGCCCTGTTGCTCAGGTGGAAGGGGCAACGATGACGCGGGCGGCTGAGGAGGGGGGATCGGTGGGGATGACGATCTCGATCCCCAACCAATATGGATCCAACCTGGGGTTGGTCTCCTCCCCTCCCATGGCGGCTGCGGGTGCGGATGGTGGTCTGTTCCCGCACGGCCGCTCCCCTTCTTCCTCGCGCCCCCGCCCCGCTGGGTCTCCTGCCTCTGGTGGCCGCGGCTCTACACTTAGCGGCTCGGTGAAGCTCATGAAGAAGCCGGCGGTGCGCAAGGTCAGCGCGGAGGCGGTGCGCGCGATGGAGCCGCTGGGGGCGCCTGTCACTCCGAGGCAGTCGGTCATGGCGCTGGAGGCCCCGACAGCGCCTCCAATGGACCAGCTGCTGCAGGACACCTCCAAGACGGTGCTAATTTCGAAGGCCAAGCACACCAAGACGGTGCCAGTGGCGCCGGTGTGCACCAGCTCGCGTTCGAAGGGGGCCAAGGGCAATATGCCGTCCTTGCAGAGGGCGCAACTCCTCCAAGCCCAGAAGAACATGGAGATCTTAGATAACCCAC
>NC_041390.1:109107782-109126740 GCF_002162155.2 Triticum dicoccoides
TGATTTCTCGGACGATCATTTGCATGAGGTGTTAGATGCGAGCGGTGTGGATCCCTCCTGTGTAGGAGGGGTTAGCGAGTTGATTTCACTGGTGCGCGCTAAGGAGTTAGCGCAGGCCGCGATCGCGGCTGCCGCTGCAGAGCGTGCTGAGAAGAGACCCCGGGTACCCGAGGGAGGGGACGCCGTGGTGATCTCTGTGCCCGAAGAGGGGGGATAGGCAACAGGGGTTGCTCCCTCTCCCATGACTTGCAAGGGCAAGACGAGGCGAGTGGCTAAAGCGGTCACCTCCAGGGGTGTCCGGCTCCGGAATTGCGTGATCTAGATGCGAGCTTTGTTCTGGAATATCCGTGGCTTCGGTCACGTGGGGCGGCGTACCCAACTTAAAGAGTACATGCGCAAAGAGGACATAGATATCGTAGGGCTTCAAGACATGATTAGGGCAGATTTTCGTTTTCATAAACTGCTTGCGATCGACCCCTTGGAGCGCTTCGAGTGGCAGCACGCCCCTGCTGTAGGGCACTCAGGTGGCATGCTGCTGGGCTTGAGCCGAGCCCTGTACGAGGTTATTGACTGGGACGTAGGCTCGTTTTATATCGCGGCTCATTTCCGTATTCGTGCCTCGCTTCGCGAGGTTAGCAATCATACAAGTCTACGGACCGGCCGATCACTCTCGTTCGGCGGAGTTCTTGGCGGAACTCCAGGCCAAAGTCACCACGATGTCCGCGGCCACGCTCCCTGTTCTGGTGGGTGGAGATTTCAACCTTATCCGATCGGGAGCTGACAAGAACAACAACAATATAAACTGGCCTAGGGTGACCATGTTTAACTCCGCCATTGCTTCCATGGCCCTAAGGGAGGTGACCAGGTCAGGCGCGAGGTTCACTTGGACTAATAAACAACTCGATCCGGTGCGCTCAGTGCTGGATAGGGTGTTCATGTCGCTGGAATGGGAAATGGGCTTCCCTCTCTATACATTGGTCGCGGAGACACGCATAGGCTCTGACCATGTACCGCTCGTCTATTCCTCGGGGGAGGACAGGGTGCGACGCAGCCCGCGCTTCTTCTTCGAAACAGCCTGGTTCGAAGTGCCAGGCTTCGAGGAGATTTTCAGGGCGAAATGGCGGGCGTGCGTTGATTCGTTAGGACTCCAGAGAGGCTCGATGGAATTTTGGAACGCGGTGGGGGCCCGGCTCAGGGCTAGCCTCAAGGGATGGGGCGCAAACCTAGGGAGGTCTGACAAAGAGCGCTGCGCCGAGATCCTTGCGGAAATCGCAAAGATTGATGCACTGGCTGATGCTAGGGCCTTCTCAGAGCAGGAATGGGCCCATCGCTACACCCTGGAGGGCCAGGTAGAAGCGTCCCTGCGCGCGGAGGAAGAATACTGGCATAGACGAAGTGGTCTAAAGTGGGTTCTGAAGGGCGACGCCAATACTAAGTATTTCCAGGCTTATGCTAATGGGCGTCGTCGAAAATGTTCCATCTTAAGGTTGCAATCAGAGCAGGGGCTTCTGTTGCGACAGGAGGACATCTCCTGACACATTTACGAGTTCTACATCAATTTGATGGGCTCGTGCGAGGCCCAGGGGGCGGGGCTCCGCAAAGACGTTTGGGAGGATTCGCAACGTGTGTTGGACTGTGAAAACAAAGCGCTAGGGCTTGCCTTTCTGCCAGAAGAGATCGACGCCGCTCTCCTCGGTATGAAAGCGGACACGGCGCCGGGACCAGACGGTTGGCCGGTGGCGATGTTCAAGCGCTTCTGGCCTTTGCTTAGGGGCCCCATTTTCGAGATCTGCAACGGTTTCATGAGGGGGATGGTTGACATCTCGCGCCTCAACTATGGCGTCTTAACGCTCATCCCGAAGGTCCAAGGGGCAGACAATATTAGACAATTCCGACCGATCGCGCTCATTAAGGTGCCTTTTAAAATCTGTGCAAAAGCGTGCGCCAATAGACTAGGTCTGATAGCTCATCGCTCGATTAATCGAAACCAATCTGCTTTCATCCGAGGACGCAACATTTTAGAGGGACCGCTTGCCCTGCAAGAGATCGTTCATGAACTAAAGCGTACTAAGGAAGCGGCGGTGCTGCTGAAACTCGATTTCGAGAAGGCATACGACCGTGTGAATTGGGATTTCTTGCGGCAAGTGCTTATCAGAAGAGGCTTTTTCGACGTCTGGGTCCACCGTATTTTGCAATTGGTGTCGGGAGGCCAAACTGCAGTCTCGGTGAACGGAGAAATGGGGCATTTCTTCCGGAACAAACGCGGGCTCAGGCAGGGTGATCCGATCTCACCTCTCCTTTTCAACTTCGTGGTGGACGCTCTGTCCACAATGCTTCGGAAAGCAGCTGAAGCAGGCCATATCCAAGGGTTGGTAGGCCACCTCATTCCAGGGGGAGTGACGCATCTGCAATATGCAGATGACACGCTGCTTTTGTTTCGCCCTGACCACCACAGCATTGCGTCAGTCAAAGCGATTCTAATTTGTTTTGAGCTCATGTCAGGGCTTAAAATAAAATTTCATAAATGCGAGGTGCTCACGATGGGGGTTGAGCCGGAGGAAGGTAAACGTATAGCGGATTTACTCAACTGCAAGGTGGGTAAATTCCCGCTGACATACCTAGGCCTTCCAGTTGACATCAAAAGGCCGACGATAGAGGATTGGGAACCTCTATGTGCTAAGGTGAGGGGTAGGGTGTGCCCTTGGAGGGGTAAATTCCTCTCAAAAGCGGCCAGACTAGTTCTCACGAACTCAAGCCTCTCTTCCCTGCCTATGTTTGCTATGGGCCTTTTTTTGCTTGCAGAGGGGGTGCACGCAAAGTTTGACACGCCGCGGTCTAAATTCTTTTGAGAAGGAACTAGCCCGAACCGTAAATACCATATGGTCAAATGGGCTTGGGTGTGTCGTCCCAAGGACTTGGGGGGCCTCGGGATCACCAACTCTAGATTGCTTAACATCGCTATGATGTGTAAGTGGATTTGGAAAATTGCCCAGGGGGCGTTCGGACTCTGGGTTGATCTCCTTAAGGCCAAGTACTTCCCCAATGGGAATTTCTTTGAAGGTAGAGCAAGGGGCTCGCCTTTTTGGAATGATCTCCAGACGATCAAGTCGGCCTTTGCCTTGGGGGCTAAGTTCTTGATTGGAGATGGGCGATCGGCGTGATTCTGGACAGATCTTTGGATAGGCGCCCGCCCCCTATGGGAAGAATTCCGCGACTTGTACGACATTGCCATAGACCCAGTCATGTCGGTGGCTGACGCGCTGCGTACGACCCCTCCGGAGATTCATTTCAAATGCGAACTTCAGGGGACAGAGCAGGCCAGTGTTGTAGCCCTGCGGCAGTTGATTGACCAGGTGGTGCTCTCGGACCAACCGGACGCGGTGAGCTGGGCGCTCACCAGCTCTGGGAAGTTCTCGGTCAAGTCTCTATACCGCAAGCTGTGCCAGGGTCCGTCGCAGCTGGTGGTGGTAGGGCTTTGGACCGCGCGGTTGCCACTGAAGATCAAACTATTCCTTTGGCAAATGTTCCGCGATAAGCTTCCCACTTCCCTGAACGTGGCCAAACAGAATGGGCCGACCAATGGGCCTTGTGCGTTGTGCGGGGACCCAGAGGACGCGAACCACGCCTTCTTTCGGTGCCCCTTAGCGCGGTTTGCGTGGAGCGCAGTGCGGTCCGCGGCTGGTGTCCAGTGGGACCCACGCTCAGCTGCAGAGCTTATCCACATTTTAGGTGCGCTGCAAGGCTCAACGAAACGAGTCGTGTGGACCTGTGTCGGAGCTCTTCTATGGTCCTTGTGGCTAACTAGGAATAAACTCGCGATCGAGGGGACCTTGCCAACACATCCGGCTAATATCATCTTCAAATGCAATCTTCTTTTGCAGCAATGGAGTCCGTTGGGGAGGCGCAAGGATGCTGATTTGATCAAGACAGCGCAACAGCGAATTCTGCAAGTGTATGCGGCGGCTAGGGAGCCATGACTATGGTGATCGACGTAGTCTTTTTTGAGTGCTTGACGAGCCTGCGTGCTCAGTACGGGCGATGCCTTGTAACGCGACAGTAACTTTATCTTCTCCGCTTGATCATGGTAGTGGCCCGATGGGGCTTTTGGGTGATGTAAGACTTATTGGTATGACTCTGCCGTTGGGGCTTTATTAATTTAAAGCCGGACGCATCTGGCGTCTTCGTTCTAAAAAAAACAATTATATTGGCAAATGGCAAGACTTACCAACCAATTGGTACGGCAATGCATGCTATCTGGCATGTACGTATTGTAAATGCATGTCATTTTCATGCAGACAGACCAACGACCAACTTATTAGAGGGTACCATGCATGCATGCTTCATGCTTCAGCTAGCATATACTCCCTTCGTTTCTAAATACAAGTCTTTGAAGAGATTTCACTATAGACCACATACGAAGCAAAATGAGTGAATAAACACTAAAATGCATCTATATACATCCGTATGTGGTCCATAGTAAAATCTCTACAAAGATTTATATTTAGGAACGAAGGGAGTAGTACATACCTGCATATCTCTCTCTTCCAGTTCCAGCATCCAATCGGCCACCCCATTTAAGGAAAAGACGCATGCAAATTAAGCTCTTGCAAGCAAGTACAGATCACTGATCAAAATTCAGACATATGGCTCAGGTTAATTATGTGCTTGCTGCTAGTTCTAGAATATAGTACACTAGAAGTGTTGGGCGCGTTTTTCCTGCGCCGTTGGTGTTGTTGTGTTTTTTAAAAACATTACTCACTTTGTTTCAAATATAAGGTATATTGCATTTTTTAAGTCAAATCTTTTTACGTTTGATTAAATTTATAGAGAAATGTATCAAAATCCATAATACCAAGTTGGTATAATTAGATTCATCATAAAATGAATTTCCATATTCTTTGTTCATTATTGTGGATGTTGACATTTTTGGCTTTGAACTCGGTCAAAGTTAAAAGAATTTGACTTTCAAAAAAACCTAATACCCCTTATATTTTGGAACTGATGGAATATTAGTTTGGCGGGGAGGGGAGATGATGTGTGTGTTTCATTTATTTTTTATAATTCGATGATTTGGTGGGCCTTTCTCAATGTGATTTTGTGTTATTTGCTAAGAAACCCATATTTATGTGGGGAAATTTATGTGTCGGTAGCTGCAGGTACTATATTGATGCTATAGTATCACATGGTGGTGTTTTTTTCTAGGTAGTGAGAGGGTTCGCGGGGTTGATATGTTTTATAGGCGGGTTGATGCTGATTGATTTAAAAAATGATTGGCCCGATCAAAACCGTAAACCAAATCCATAATTGAATACCTCAATCAAATTGAAGAGCTTCAAAATTAAGGAACAATAGTGAATTAAAATAATTGAATAGGAGAGCTCCTCGAGAAATTGTTGACCCAGGAAAAATTGAGTGATCTCAATTAATTATGAGGCCTTAAAAAAATTAGGAAGCATAGTGTATGTATAGTATACAAGAATTAAATGAGAGACCTTTGAGAAATTGTTGACCCGATCAAAATCGGGTGATCCAATTTCAATTGGAGACCTCAATTGATTGTGAGCCCTTTAAAATTAGGGAGCTTGGGGTTATAGAGGATGCACAGTTTTTTTTTTATGTTCACATTTTTTCATCCTTTTTCTTATTTTATCTCTCCATTTTGTATTTTTTTTATTTTGAAAAGCCAATACTTTTAAATAGGAAAATATTCTTTAAAATTCATGAGCTTTTCTAAAGCCCTTGAACATTTTTTAAATTATTAAACATTTTTAATATCCATGAGTATTTTGTGTTTACTTTCATTTTTTAATATATTTTTACTTAAGGAATGCTTTTAAATATTTTATCAACATTATTTAAATGCACAAACATTTTCAAAAATGATCGTGATATTTGACACACGTGTGCCAAATAGCAAAAATTACCACATACCTATTTCTTTCTCCCTAATTACATGCATGATTGTGTGCATTTCTTTCTTTGATTATATTCATGCATTAAAGAACAAAAAGTTGATGTCATCCTAGATTCTTCTTATTCCAAAAATTCAAATGTAGCTCAAACAGTCGGTCCGATGCAAAGACCATTTCCACACAAAAGATTCGTCGTGACAAGATCTCGAAACTAGATGCCATATTGATATGTTTCGATGAATCTTTTTCGGCTCAAAAGTTACCACGCTTGAGTTACATAAATTACCCATTGTGTGGTATGCAAGTTATCATAAATTAATGGAGGCATCAAAATGGTTCTCTCACTCTTCTCTACATACACATGTATATATGCACTAGAGGAAAAAACGTATATCATCATAGATTCTCTCTATTCCAAAATTTTAGAATGTTTTGTATCTCAAATTGTTGGTCCGATGCAAAATCTTTTTGCACATAAAAAATTTCCTCATGGCGAGTTCTTCGAAACTATATCTCATGTTGATATTTACTGGTGACTTTCTCTTTTGGTCAAAAATTATCATAGATGGGCTACATATGTTACCAAGTATGTGGTATACAAGTTATCATGGTATTTTCACACAAGTTGCCAGGTGTATGTTTTTCAACAACTTTTTACGCTCTTTGGTCAAAGTTTCCTCAGTGTTTGTGTTAAGGCATATCTCTCTCGATGTAGTTTTGGTGATTGATGACAACATATTTGCGGACTAACCATGTGCTTTGAGCATTCAGAGATTCATCCTTTGGCTCGAGACGATTTCTTTCCCCTGGAAGTGTTTTTCAAGACAATGTAGCTCTTTCGTTTCTTGTTGGTGGACTAGTTTCGTAGGAGTCACCGTACTATCAAGAGGGGGTCCGCTTTGGTAAGGCTAGAGTGGAATCATCACATACACTTCCGTTTCACACCCTCTGGGCCTCCCCGCGTCATTGGAGTTTTGATTCCCTGCTGTTTGGGCAGTCTTTGGCCCCAGGGGTAGTACCGCGGTGCCCAGCGGTAGTACCGCTTGAGGGTCCTCAGCGGCAGTACCGCTGCGGTACCGGGCCACTACCGCCTCGACTCGAGGGGGGCGCTTCTCGTGTCGGGTTGAGCGGCACTTGCAGCGGTAGTAGGTGCGGTAGTACCGCTCGAGAGCGGTAGTACCGCCCTACCACCGCGGCAGTACCACGCTAGGCCAGTCCCTCCTCTTTCTTCAAGCCCTCCCAGGCTGGGCGGTAGTACCGCAAGGGGGAGCGGTAGTACCGCTGGGTCCAGCGGTAGTACCGATGCCCCCTGCGGTAGTACCGCCCTCTGAGGGCTGTTTTTGGGGTAACGGTTGGATGCGGTCCTTTTGTATAAAAGGGGGTCCCCTTCTTCCTCGTTGACTCACCTCTTCCCCCCATAAGCTCCATTAATGCTCCAAGCTCCATTTTTGCCCGATCCCCCTCCCTAGCCAATCATACTTGTTGATTTGCTCGGGAGTGGTTGAGAAGGCCCCGATCTACACTTCCACCAAGAGAAATTTGATTCCACCACCAATCCCTAGAGGATCTTGTTACTCTTGGGTGTTTGAGCACCCTAGACGGTTGAGGTCACCACGGAGCCATAGTCCATTGTGGTGAAGCTTCGTGGTGTTGTTGGGAGCCTCCGATTGAGTTGTGGAGTTTGCCCCAACCTTGTTTGTAAAGGTCCGGTCACCGCCTCCAAGGGCACCAATAGTGAAATCACGGCATCTCGCATTGTGTGAGCGCGTGGGGAGAATACGGTGGCCCTAGTGGCTTCTTGGGGAGCATTGTGCCTCCACACCGCTCTAACGGAGACGTACTTCCCCTCAAAAGGAAGGAGCTTCGGTAACACATCCTCGTCTTCATCGGGTCCACTCTTGGTTATCTCTTACCTTTACTTGTGCAAGCTTATTGGTGTTACTTCTCTTACTTGCTTGTATGTTCGTTGTTGTTGCATCATATAGGTTGCTCACCTAGTTGCACATCTAAACAACCTACTTTGATGCAAAGTTTAATTTGGTAAAGAAAAGCTAAAAATTGTTAGTTGCCTATTCACCCTCCTCTCTAGTCAACCATATCGATCCTTTCAATTGGTATCAGAGCCTCGTCTCTTTACTAAGGACTTTGCCGTCCGAAGAGTATGGTTGATACCGTAGACGGTGTGGAGGAACACTCCGGTGTGAATCTGATCTCGTCTACGGGCGATGGGGGAACCTCGATCTCTTGTGAGGAGTTCAATGTGGCCTTGGAGACATTGAAAACCTCCATAACGACCGAGGTTGAAAGCATGTTTACTAAATTCATTGAAGGGCTTAAACTATCCACCACACCGTTGAAAGTGGGTGATCCCACTGAAAAGATGACGGATGCTACCTCCGACAAGGGGGAAGCTAGTAGTGAAAAGGCTCCTTGTTCTAGTGGTAAAAATGGCGCCGACATCTTTTCCCATGTGGAACCACCACTTGTTTATGGTGGACCGATTCCTTCCACTCATTTGAATCATGCCGGTCCTCCCCCTAAGATTGTGAAAAATGAGGACTTTGATTCTTGGGTCTATTGCTTTAAGCATCATTTAAATCACGTGAACACTAATCTTTGGAGAATCATTGAAGAAGGTTTCCATCCGCATGATCCAAGCAACTTCACTCCTCGAGAAGCCGCGGATAATCAATTCAATGAGAATGCTCTCTTCATCATTCAAGATGCAATTCCACCCGAAGATCTACCTCATCTTCGGCCCTTCGCCTAGGCCAAAGATGCATGGCTTTGTGTTGTCTCTCTCTACCGGGGAAGCGCAAGCATTCAACGCTCCAACTATGAAGTAGTGCAATATGAAGCCGATGAGTTTGCAATGAAAGAAGATGAAGAACCTCGTGAGCTTTATTGGAGAGTAACCAAACTCGCGGTCTCACTCCAAGATCATGGGAGCAAGGACACGGATGACAATCTGATCAAGCGCAAATTCCTCAAGGCAATGATGTCGTACCACAAGGCCATGTCCTCCGTCATTCGTCAAAGGCTGGACTTCCACACTTTGACCTCAAGTGAAGTGTTGGATGAGTTTGTGGCTATGAACATCTTGGACAAGACCGCCGACAATGCGGTGATTCATTCTCAAAGGGCAAAGAAGCCCAACCTTGCATTGAAGGCCAAGGTTTGTGTTGAAGAAGAAGAAGAAGAAGAAGAAGAGGAAGAAGAGGAAAGCAACCCCGAAGATACAAAGTACGCCTATCATGAACACATGGCACTTGCTTCAAGGAAATTTTGGAGCAACAAAAACTCAAGGCCAAACTTTAACAAGAACAACTCAGGTGGCACAAAGAGCAAGCAACGTGTGAGGACTTGTTACAATTGTGGCAATATGAGTCATTTTGTTGCGGAGTGCCCGTATGAGAAGAGGGAAGACAATGGTGGCAAGCTCATTCGAAAGGACAAAGCCAAGTCTTTCCCCAACAAGAGCAACTTCACCAAGAAAACCCCTCACAAGGCGTTGGTGGTTCAAGAAGAGTACCATGAGGATGATGTTGATGATGAAGATGGTGAGTCAGTTGCCATGGCCTCTGTTGCCATTGCAAAAAGTCCACGAATATCTCTCTTCGACTCACCCAATGAGAACACCACCGCCAAGTGCCTCATGGCTAAAGCCACCAACAAGGTAACCCCCAACATCAAAGCTACCATCATTAATAATCCTTCCTTGATGGATTGCATTGATGAATGTGAGGGACCTAATTGTTGGGGAATGCAGTAATTTCAAAAAAAATTCCTACGCACACGCAAGATCATGGTGATGCATAGCAACGAGAGGGGAGAGTGTGATCTACGTACCCTTGTAGATCGACAACGGAAGCGTTTGGTTGATGTAGTCGTACGTCTCCACGGCCCGATCGATCAAGCACCGAAACTACGGCACCTCCGAGTTCTAGCACACGTTCAGCTCGATGACGATCCTCGGACTCCGATCCAGCAAAGTGTCGGGGAAGAGTTCCGTCAGCACGACGGCGTGGTGACGATCTTGATGCACTACCGTAGCAGGGCTTCGCCTAAGCTCCGCTACAATATTATCGAGGACTATGATGGAAGGGGGCACCGCACACGGCTAAGAATATGATCACGTGGATCAACTTGTCTAGGGGTGCCCCCTGCCCCCGTATATAAAGGAGCAAGGGGAGGAGGCCGGCCAGCCCTATAGGCGCGCCAAGGAAGAGTCCTCCTCCTAGTAGGAGTAGGACTCCTACTAGGAGGGGGAAGGAAGTGGGGAGGGAGAGGGAAAGGGGGGCGCCGCCCCCCCCCCTCTCCTAGTCCAATTCGGACCAGGGGGGAGGAGGCGTGTGGCCCACCCTGGCTGCCCCTCTCTCTCTCCACTAAGGCCCATAAGGCGCATTACTTCTCCCAGTAGGGTTCCGGTAACCCTCCGGCTCTCCGGTTTTCTCCGAAATCACCCGGAACACTTCCGGTGTCCGAATATAGCCGTCCAATATATCAATCTTTATGTCTCGACCATTTCGAGACTCCTCGTCATGTCCGTGATCACATCCGGGACTCCGAACTAACTTCGGTACATGAAAACTCATAAACTCATAATATAACTGTCATCGAAACCTTAAGCGTGCGGACCCTACGGGTTCGAGAACAATGTAGACATGACCGAGACATGTCTCCGGTCAATAACCAATAGTGGAACCTGGATGCTCATATTGGCTCCTACATATTCTACGAAGATCTTTATCGGTCAGACCGCATAACAACATACGTTGTTCCCTTTGTCATCGGTATGTTACTTGCCCGAGATTTGATCGTCGGTATCTCAATACCTAGTTTAATCTCGTTACCGGCAAGTCTCTTTACTCGTTCTGTAATACATCATCTCGCAACTAACTCATTAGTTGCAATGCTTGCAAGGCTTATGTGATGTGCATTACCGAGAGGGCCCAGAGATACCTCTCCGACAATCGGAGTGACAAATCCTAATCTCGAAATACGCCAACCCAACATGTACCTTTGGAGACACCTGTAGAGCACCTTTATAATCACCCATTTACGTTGTGACGTTTGGTAGCACACAAAGTGTTCCTCCGGCAAACGGGAGTTGCATAATCTCATAGTCATAGGAACATGTATAAGTCATGAAGAAAGCAATAGCAACATACTAAACGATCGGGTGCTAAGCTAATGGAATAGGTCATGTCAATCATATCATTCACCTAATGATGTGATCCCGTTAATCAAATAACAACTATTTTGTTTATGGTTAGGAAACATAACCATCTTCGATTAACGAGCTAGTCAAGTAGAGGCATACTAGTGACACTTTGTTTGTCTATGTATTCACACAAGTATTATGTTTCCGGTTAATACAATTCTAGCATGAATAATAAACATTTATCATGATATAAGGAAATAAATAATAAATTTATTATTGCCTCTAGGGCATATTTCCTTCAGTCTCCCACTTGCACTAGAGTCAATAATCTAGTTCACCTCGCCATGTGATTTAACAACAATAGTTCACATCACCATGTGATTAACACCCATAGTTCACATCGATATGTGATCAACACCCAAAGGGTTTACTAGAGTCAGTAATCTAGTTCACATCGCTATGTGATTAACACCCAAAGAGTACTAAGGTGTGATCATGTTTTGCTTGTGAGATAATTTTAGTCAACGGGTCTGTCACATTCAGATCCGTAAGTATTTTGCAAATTTCTATGTCAACAATGCTCTGCACGGAGCTACTCTAGCTTATTGCTCCCACTTTCAATATGTATCTAGATTGAGACTTCATCCAGATCTGTGTCAAAACTTGCATCGACGTAACTTTTTACGACGAACCTTTTTGTCACCTCCATAATTGAGAAATATTTCCTTATTCCACTAAGGATAATTTTGACCGCTGTCCAGTGATCTACTCTTAGATGACTATTGTACTCCCTTGCTTAACACAGTGTAGGGTATACAATAGATCTGGTACACAGCATGGCATACTTTATAGAACCTATGGCTGAGGCATAGGGAATGACTTTCATTCTATTTCTATCTTCTGCCGTGGTCGGGCTTTGAGTCTTACTCAATTTCACACCTTGCAACACAGGCAAGAACTCTTTCTTTGACTGTTCCATTTTGAACTACTTCAAAATCTTGTCAAGGTATGTACTCATTGAAAAAACTTATCAAGCGTCTTGATCTATCTCTATAGATCTTGATGCTCAATATGTAAGCAGCTTTACCAAGGTCTTTCTTTGAAAAACTCCTTTCAAATATTCCTTTATGCTTTCTAGAAAATTATACATTATTTCCGATCAACAATATGTTGTTCACATATACTTATCAGAAATGTTGTAGTGCTCCCACTCACTTTGTTGTAAATACAGGCTTCACCGTAAGTCTGTATAAAACTATATGCTTTGATCAACTTATCAAAGCGTATATTCCAACTCCGAGATGCTTGCACCAGTCCATAGATGGATCGTTGGAGCTTGCATATTTTGTTAACACCTTTATGATTGACAAAACCTTCTGGTTGCATCATATACAACTCTTCTTTAAGAAATCCATTAAGGAATGCAGTTTTGTTTATCCATTTGCCAGATTTCATAAAATGCGGCAATTGCTAACATGATTCAGACAGACTTAAGCATATATACGAGTGAGAAAATCTCATCGTAGTCAACACCTTGAACTTGTCGAAAACCTTTTGCGACAATTCTAGCTTCGTAGATAGTAACATTACTATCAGCGTCCGTCTACCTCTTGAAGATCCATTTATTTTCTATGGCTTTCCGATCATCGGGCAAATCCATCAAAGTCCATACTTTGTTCTCATACATGGATCATATCTCAGATTTTATGGCCTCAAACCATTTCGCGGAATCTGGGCTCATCATCGCTTCCTCATAATTCGCAAGTTCGTCATGGTCTAGTAACATGACTTCCAGAACAGGATTACTGTACCACTCTGGTGTGGATCTCACTCTGGTTTACCTACGAGATTCGGTAGTAACTTGATCTGAAGTTACATGATCATCATCATTAGCTTCCTCACTAATTGGTGTAGTAGTCACAGGAACAGATTTCTGTGATGATCTACTTTCCAATAAGGGAGCAGGTACAGTTACCTCATCAAGTTCTACTTTCCTCCCACTCACTTCTTTCGAGAGAAACTCCTTCTCTAGAAAAACTCTGAATTTAGCAACAAAATTCTTGCCTTCGGATTTGTGATAGAAGGTGTACCCAACAGTCTCCTTTGGGTATCCTATGAAGACATATTTCTCCGATTTGGGTTTGAGCTTATCAGGATGAAACTTTTTCATATAAGCATCACAATCCCAAACTTTAAGAAATGACAACTTTGGTTTCTTGCCAAACCACAGTTCAGATTGTGTCGTCTCAACGGACTTAGATGGTGCCCTTTTAAACGTGAATGCAGCTGCCTTTAATGCATAACCCCAAAACAATAGTGGTAGATCGATAAGAGACATCATAGATCGCACCATATCTAATAAAGTATGGTTATAATGTTCGGACACACCATTATGCTGTGGTGTTCCAGGTGGCGTGAGTAGTAAAACTATTTCACATTGTTTTAACTGAAGGCCAAACTCGTAACTCAATTTTACCTCTGCGATCATATCGTAGAAACTTTTATTTTCTTGTTACGATGATTCTCCACTTCACTCTGAAATTCTTTGAACTTTTCAAATATTTCAGACTTGTGTTTCATTAAGTAGATATACCCATATCTGCTCAAATCATCTGTGAAGGTCAGAAAATAATGATACCCGCCGCGAGCCTTAACACTCATCGGATCTCATACATCAGTATGTATTATTTCCAATAAGTTAGTTGCTCGCTCCATAGTTCCGGAGAACGGCGTTTTAGTCATCTTGCCCATGAGGCATGGTTCACAAGCATCAACTGATTCATAATCAAGTGATTCCAAAAACTCATTAGCATGGAGTTTCTTCATGCGCTTTACACCAATATGACCTAAACGGCAGTGCCACAAATAAGTTGCACTATCATTATTAACTTTGCATCTTTTGGTTTCAATATTATGATTATGTGTATCACTACGATCGAGATCCAACGAACTATTTTCATTGGGTGTGTAACCATATAAGGTTTTATTCATGTAAACAGAACAACAATTTATTCTCTTACTTAAATGAATAACCGTATTACAATAAACATGATCAAATCATATTCATGCTCAACGCAAACACCAAATAACACTTATTCAGGTTCAACACTAATCTCGAAAGTATAGGGAGTGTGCGATGATGATCATATCAATCTTGGAACCACTTCCAACACACATCGTCACTTCACCCTTAACTAGTCTCTGTTTATTCTGCAACTCCTGTTTCGAATTACTAATCTTAGCAACTGAACTAGTATCAAATACTGAGGGGTTGCTATAAACACTAGTAAAGTACACATCAATAACATGTATATCAAATATATTTATGTTCACTTTGCCATCCTTCTTATCTGCCAATCACTTGGGGTAGTTCCGCTTCCAGTGACCAGTCCCTTTGCAGTAGAAACACTTAGTCTCAGGCTTAGGACCAAACTTGGGCTTCTTGACTTGAGCAGCAACTTGCTTGCTGTTCTTCTTGAAGTTCCCCTTCTTCCCTCTGCCCTTTTCTTAAAACTAGTGGTCTTGTCTACCATCAACACTTGATGTTTTTCTCGATTTCTACCTTCGTCAATTTCCGCATTACGAAGAGCTTGGGAATCGTTTCTGTTATCCCTTGCATATCATAGTTCATCACGAAGTTCTACTAACTTGGTGATGGTGACTAGAGAATTCTGTCAATCACTATATTATCTGGAAGATTAACTCCCACTTGATTCAAGTGATTGTAGTACTCAGACAATCTGAGCACATGCTCACTAGTTGAGCGATTCTCCTCCATCTTTTAGCTATAGAACTTGTTGGAGACTTCATATCTCTCAACTCGGGTATTTGCTTGAAATATTAACTTCAACTCCTGGAACATCTCATATGCTCCATGATGTTCAAAACGTCTTTGAAGTCCCGATTCTAAGCCATTAAGCATGGTGCACTAAACTATCAAGTAGTCATCATATTGAGCTAGCCAAACGTTCATAACGTCTGCATCTGCTACTGCAATAGGTCCGTCACCTAGCGGTGCATCAAGGACATAATTCTTCTGTGCAGCAATGAGGATAAACCTCAGATCACGGATCCAATCCGCATCATTGCTACTAACATCTTTCAACACAATTTTCTCTAGGAACATATCAAAATAAACACAGGGAAGCAACAACACGAGCTATTGATCTACAACATAATTTGCAAAATACTACCAGGACTAAGTTCATGATAAATTTAAGTTCAATTAATCATATTACTTAAGAACTCCCACTTAGATAGACATGCCTCTAATCCTCTAAGTGATTACGTGATCCAAATCAACTAAACCATGTCCGATCATCACGTGAGATGGAGTAGTTTCATTGGTGAACATCGCTATGTTGATTATATCTGCTATATGATTCACGCTCGACCTTTCGGTCTCCGTGTTCCGAGGCCATATCTGTATATGCTTGGCTCGTCAAGTATAACCTGAGTATTCTGCGTGTGCAACTGTTTTGCACCCATTGTATTTGAACGTAGAGCCTATCACACCCGATCATCACGTGGTGTCTCAGCACGAAGAACTTTCGCAACAGTGCATACTCAGGGAGAACACTTCTTGATAATTAGTGAGAGATCATCTTATAATGCTACCGTCAATCAAAGCAAGATAAGATGCATAAAAGATAAACATCACATGCAATCAATATAAGTGATATGATATGGCCACCATCATCTTGTGCTTGTGATCTCCATCTTCGAAGCACCGTCATGATCACCATCGTCACCGGCGCGACACCTTGATCTCCATCGTAGCATCGTTGTCGTCTCGCTAATCTTATGCTTCCACGACTATCGCTACCGCTTAGTGATAAAGTAAAGCATTACAGCGCGATTGCATTGCATACAATAAAGCGACAACCATATGGCTCCTGCCAGTTGCCGATAACTCGGTTACAAAACATGATCATCTCATACAATAAAATTTAGCATCATGTCTTGACCATATCACATCACAACATGCCCTGCAAAAACAAGTTAGACGTCCTCTACTTTGTTGTTGCAAGTTTTACGTGGCTGCTACGGGCTTAAGCAAGAACCAATCTTACCTACGCATCAAAACCACAACGATAGTTTGTCAAGTTGGTGCTGTTTTAACCTTCGCAAGGACCGGGCATAGCCACACTCGGTTCAACTAAAGTTGGAGAAACTGTCACCCGCTAGCCACCTTTGTGCAAAGCACGTCAGGAGAACTGGTCTCGCGTAAGCGTACGCGTAATGTCGGTCCGGGCCGCTTCGTCCAACAATACCGCCGAACCAAAGTATGACATGCTGGTAAGCAGTATGACTTATATCGCCCACAACTCACTTGTGTTCTACTCATGCATATAACATCAACATATAAAACCTGGCTCGGATGCCACTGTTGGGGAACGCAGTAATTTCAAAAAAATTCCTACGCACACGCAAGATCATGGTGATGCATAGCAACGAGAGGGGAGAGTGTGATCTATGTACCCTTGTAGATCGACAATGGAAGCGTTTGGTTGATGTAGTCGTACGTCTCCACGGCCCGACCGGTCAAGCACCGAAACTACGGCACCTCCGAGTTCTAGCACACGTTCAGCTCGATGACGATCCCCGGACTCCGATCCAGCAAAGTGTCGGGGAAGAGTTCCGTCAGCACGACGGCGTGGTGACGATCTTGATGCACTACTGTAGCAGGGCTTCACCTAAGCTCCACTACAATAATATCGAGGACTATGGTGGAAGGGGGCACCGCACACGGCTAAGAATATGATCACGTGGATCAACTTGTCTAGGGGTGCCCCCTGCCCCCGTATATAAAGGAGCAAGGGGAGGAGGCCGGCCGGCCCTATAGGCGCGCCAAGGAGGAGTCCTCCTCCTAGTAGGAGTAGGACTCCTACTAGGAGGGGGAAGGAAGTGGGGAGGGAGAGGGAAAGGGGGGCGCCGCCCCCCCCCCCCTCTCCTAGTCCAATTCGGACCAGGGGGGGAGGAGGCGCGCATCCCACCCTGGCTGCCCCCTCTCTCTCCACTAAGGCCCATAAGGCCCATTACTTCTCCCGGTAGGGTTCCGGTAACCCTCCGGCTCTCCGGTTTTCTCCGAAATCACCCGGAACACTTCCGGTGTCCGAATATAGCCGTCCAATATATCAATCTTTATGTCTCGACCATTTCGAGACTCCTCGTCATGTCCGTGATCACATCCGGGACTCCGAACTAACTTCGGTACATCAAAACTCATAAACTCATAATATAATTGTCATCGAAACCTTAAGCGTGCGAACCCTACGGGTTCGAGAACAATGTAGACATGACCGAGACATGTCTCCGGTCAAAAACCAATAGCCGAACCTGGATGCTCATATTGGCTCCTACATATTCTACGAAGATCTTTATCGGTCAGACCACATAACAACATACGTTGTTCCCTTTGTCATCGGTATGTTACTTGCCCGAGATTTGATCGTCGGTATCTCAATACCTAGTTCAATCTCGTTACCGGCAAGTCTCTTTACTCGTTCCGTAATACATCATCTCGCAACTAACTCATTAGTTGCAATGCTTGCAAGGCTTATGTGATGTGCATTACCGAGAGGGCCCAGAGATACCTCTCCGACAATCGGAGTGACAAATCCTAATCTCGAAATACGCCAACCCAACATGTACCTTTGGAGACACCTGTAGAGCACCTTTATAATCACCCATTTACGTTGTGACGTTTGGTAGCACACAAAGTGTTCCTCCGGCAAACGGGAGTTGCATAATCTCATAGTCATAGGAACATGTATAAGTCATGAAGAAAGCAATAGCAACATACTAAACGATCGGGTGCTAAGCTAATGGAATGGGTCATGTCAATCAGATCATTCACCTAATGATGTGATCTCGTTAATCAAATGACAACTCTTTTGTTTATGGTTAGGAAACATAACCATCTTCGATTAACGAGCTAGTCAAGTAGAGGCATACTAGTGACACTTTGTTTGTCTATGTATTCACACAAGTATTATGTTTCCGGTTAATACAATTCTAGCATGAATAATAAACATTTATCATGATATAAGGAGATAAATAATAACTTTATTATTGCCTCTAGGGCATATTTCCTTCACTAATGTGGAGGATAATGAGTTTGAGTCCTTTATGGGTAAACTCAAGGGTAAAACCAAGAAGCATTTTGTTGCTCTCTTGGAACTACTTGGTGAAGCCAATGATGTGATCGAGGCTCACGAAGATACTATCTCCAAGATGGAGGGGCATAGTCATGACTATGCCAATGAGATTTCGGATCTTTCCAATGCTCTTGAGGAAGAGCGTGGTCTTCATTTGGCTCTTGAGGAGTCACACAACGTTGATCATGCTAAGTTAAAGAAAGATTTAGATCATGCTCTCGTTGTTTCTCGTGTGCTAAACTCCGAGAAGGCCAAACTTGGGGTTGATCTTGCTAGACTCAAAGAGGAGTTTGATCTACTTAACAAGGCTCACAAGGTCTTGAAGGGTGCTCATGCTAGCCTCAAAGAGTCTCATGATCAACTTCAAGTAAAGCTAACCAAGGAGAAAGCCATTTTTCCTCGTATGATGTTAATTGATAATGCAAATGCTACTAACCCATGTTGTGAGCATGTGTGATACGTATCCAATGTATCTATAATTTTTTATTGCTCCATGCTATATTATCTACTGTTTTGGACATTATTGGGCTTTATTATCCACTTTTATATTATTTTTGGGACTAACCTATTAACCGGAGGCCCAGCCCAGAATTGCTGTTTTTTGCCTATTTTAGGGTTTCGAAGAAAAGGAATATCAAACGGAGTCCAAACGGACTGAAACCTTCGGGAACGTGATTTTCTCAACGAACAAGACTCAGGAGACTTGGACCCTACGTCAAGAA
>NC_041390.1:109127058-109133715 GCF_002162155.2 Triticum dicoccoides
CCCTCCACCCTCGTGGGCCCCCTGTTGCTCCACCAACGTACTCCTTCCTCCTATATATACCTACGTACCCCAAATGATCAGATACGGAGCCAAAACCCAAATTCCACCGCCGAAACTTTCTGTATCCACGAGATCCCATCTTGGGGCCTGTTCCGGAGCTCCGCCGGAGGGGGCATCGATCACGGAGGGCTTCTACATCATCACCATAGCCCCTCCGGTGAAGTGTGAGTAGTTTACCTCAGAACTACGGGTCCATAGATATTAGCTAGATGGCTTCTTCTCTCTTTTTGGATCTCAATACAATGTTCTCCCCCTCTCTTGTGGAGATCTATTCGATGTAATCTTCTTTTTGCAGTGTGTTTGTTGAGACCGATGAATTGTGGGTTTATGATCAAGTCTATCTATGAACAATATTTGAATCTTCTCTGAATTCTTTTATGTATGATTGGTTATCTTTGCAAGTCTCTTCAAATTATCAGTTTGGTTTGGCCTACTAGATTGATCTTTCTTGCAATGGGAGAAGTGCTTAGCTTTGGGTTCAATCTTGCGGTGTCCTTTCCCAGTGATAGTAGGGGCAGCAAGGCACGTATTGTATTGTTGCCATCGAGGATAACAAGATGGGGTTTTCATCATATTGCATGAGTTTATTCCTCTACATCATGTCATCTTGCTTAAGGCGTTACTCTGTTTTCATTAACTTAATACTCTAGATGCATGCTGGATAGCGGTCGATGAGTGGAGTAATAGTAGTAGATGCAGACAGGAGTCAGTCTACTTGTCTCGGACGTGATGCCTATATACATGATCATACCTAGATATTCTCATAACTATGCTCAATTCTGTCAATTGCTCAACAGTAATTTGTTCACCCACCGTAGAATACTTATGCTCTCGAGAGAAGCCACTAGTGAAACCTATGGCCCCCGGGTCTATCTTCATCATATTAATCTCCGAATACTTAGTTATTTCCTTTGCTTTTTACTTTACTTTTATTTTACTTTGCATCTTTATCACAAAAATACCAAAAATATTATCTTATTATATCTATCAGATCTCACTCTCGTAAGTGGCCGTGTAGGGATTGACAACCCCTTATCGTGTTGGTTGCGAGGATTTATTTGTTTTGTGCAGGTACGAGGGACCGGCGCGTAGCCTCCTACTGGATTGATACCTTGATTCTCAAAAATTGAGGGGAATACTTACGCTACTTTGCTGCATCATCCCTTCCTCTTCGGGGAAAACCAACGCAGTGCTCAAGAGGTAGCAAGAAGGATTTCTGGCGCCGTTGCCGGGGAGGTCTACGCTAAAGTCAATATACCAAGTACCCATCACATACCCTTATCTCCCGCATTACATTATTTGCCATTTGCCTCTCGTTTTCCTCTCCCCCACTTCACCCTTGCCGTTTTATTCGCCCTCTCTCTCTCTATCCTCCTTCTCTTTCCCGTTTGCCTCTTTTTGCCCGCTTGCTTTTTGTTTGCTTGTGTGTTAGTTTGCTTGCTTGTCACGATTGCTCAAGATAACACTAAATTGTGTGACTTCACGAATACCAACAATAATGATTTTATTAGCACTCCGATTGCTCCTCTTACCGATGTTGAATCTTGTGAAATTAATACTGCTTTGCTGAATCTTGTCATGAAAGATCCATTTTCCGGCCTTCCTAGTGAAGATGCTGCTACCCATCTAAATAGCTTCGTTGATTTGCGTGATATGCAAAAGAAGAAATATGTGGATAATGATATTGTTAAATTGAAGCTATTTCCTTTTTTGCTTAGAGATCGTGCTAAAGCTTGGTTTTCGTCTTTGCCTAAGAATAGTATTGATTCATGGAATAAGTGCAAAGATGCTTTTATCTCTAAGTATTTTCCTCCCGCTAAGATCATCTCCCTTAGAAATGATATTATGAATTTTAAGCAACTTGATCATGAACATGTTGCACAAGCTTGGGAGAGAATGAAATTAATGATACATAATTGCCCTACTCATGGTTTGAATTTGTGGATGATTATACAAAAAATTTATGCTGGATTGAATTTTGCTTCTAGAAATCTTTTAGATTCAGCCACGGGAGGCACTTTTATGGAAATCACTTTAGGAGAAGCTACTAAACTCCTAGATAATATTATGGTTACTTATTCTCAATGGCGTACTGAAAGATCCACTAATAAAAAGGTGCATGCGATAGAAGAAATTGATGTCTTGAGTGGAAAGATGGATGAACTTATGAAATTATTTGCTAGTAAAAGTGTTTCTTCTGATCCTAATGATATGCCATTGTCTACTTTGATTGAGAATAATAATGAATCTATGGATGTGAATTTTGTTGGTAGGAACAATTTTGGTAACAACGCGTATAGAGGAAATTTTGATCCTAGGCCTTATCCTAGTAATCCCTCTAATAATTATGGTGATTCCTACAACAATTCTTATGGAAATTATAATAAGATTCCCTCTGATTTTGAATCTAATATTAAAGAATTTATTACCTCACAAAAGAATTTCAATGCTTTGATGGAAGAAAAATTGCTTAAGATTGATGAGTTGGCTAGGAACGTTGATAGAATTTCTCTTGATGTTGATTCTTTGAAACTTAGATCTATTCCACCTAAGCATGATATCAATGAGTCTCTCAAATCCATGAGAATTTCCATTGATGAGTGCAAAGAAAGAACCGCTAGGATGCGTGCTAAGAAAGATGTATTTATAAGAGCATGTTCTTTTAGTTCCTATGAAAACAAAGATGAAGATCTAAAAGTTATTGATGTGTCCCCTATTAAATCTTTGTTTTGCAATGTTAATCTTGATAATTATGGGACTGAATATGATTCACCTTTACCTAGAAGGCGTTCCAAGAATTTAGAATTTTTTGATCTTGATGCTAAAATTGATAAAAGTGGGATTGAAGAAATTAAAACCCTAGATGTTGCTAAACCCACTATTATGGATTTCAAGGAATTTAACTATGAAAATTTCTCTTTGGTTGATTGTATTTCCTTGTTGCAATACGTGCTAAATTCTCCTCACGCTTATAGTCAAAATAAAGAGTTTACTAAACATATCGTTGATGCCTTGATGCAATCTTATGAAGAAAAACTTGAATTGGAAGTTTCTATCCCTAGAAAACTTTATGATGAGTGGGAACCAACTATTAAAATTAAAATTAAAGATCATGAATGCTATGCTTTATGTGATTTGGGTGCTAGTGTTTCCACGATTCCAAAGACTTTGTGTGATTTGTTAGGTTTCCGTGATTTTGATGATTGCTCTCTAAACTTGCACCTTGCGGATTCCACTATTAAGAAACCTATGGAAAGAATTAATGATGTTCTTATTGTTGCAAATAGGAATTATGTGCCCGTAGATTTTATTGTTCTTGACATAGATTGCAATCCTTCATGTCCTATTATTCTTGGTAGACCTTTCCTTAGAACGATTGGTGCAATTATTGATATGAAGGAAGGAAATATTAGATACCCATTTCCATTAAGGAAAGGCATGGAACACTTCCATAGAAATAAAATTAAATTACCTTATGAATCTATTATGAGAGCCACTTATGGATTGCCTACCAAAGATGGCAATACCTAGATCTATCTTTGCTTTTTATAGCGCTTGTTGGGAGGCAACCCAATTTTATTTTTATTCCTTGCTTTTTGCTCCTGTTTAGTAATAAATAATTTATCAAGACTCTGTTTATGTTGTGTTTTTTGTGTTTAATTAGTGTTTGTGCCAAGTAGAACCGTTGGGAAGACTTAGGGAAAGTCTTGTTAAACTTGCTGTAAAAAACAGAAACTTTAGCGCTCACGAGAACTGCTGCCATTTTTATTTGGAAAGTGATATTTAGTTAATTATTTTTGAAGATGATTAATAGATAAATTCCTCACGTCCAGAAATTTATTTTAGAATTTTTGGGGTTCCAGATCTTGCGCTAGCCACAGATTACTACAGACTGTTCTATTTTTGACGGATTCTGTTTTTCGTGTGTTCTTTGCTTATTTTGATGAATCTATGGCTAGTAAAATAGTTTATAAACCATAGAGAAGTTGGAATACAGTAGGTTTAACACCAATATAAATAAAGAATGAGTTCATTACAGTACCTTGAAGTGGTCTTTTGTTTTCTTTCGCTAACGGAGCTCACAAGATTTTCTACTTTGAGTTTTGTGTTGTGAAGTTTTCAAGTTTTGGGTAAAGATTTGATGGATTATGGAACAATGAGTGGAAAGAGCCTAAGCTTGGGGATGCCCATGGCACCCCCAATATAATCTAAGGAAACCTAAAAGCCAAAGCTTGGGGATGCCCCGAAAGGCATCCCCTCTTTCGTCTACTTCTATCGGTAACTTTACTTGGAGCTATATTTTTATTCACCACATGATATGTGTTTTGCTTGGAGCGTCTTGTATGATTTGAGTCTTTTCTTTTTAGTTTACCACAATCATCATTTCTTTACACACCTTTTTAGAGAGCCATACATGATTTGGAATTTGTTAGAATACTCTATGTGCTTCAGTTATATCATTTGAGTTATATAGTTTTGCTCTAGTACTTCATTTATATCTTTTAGAGCACGGTGGTGGATTTGTTTTATAGAAACTATTGATCTCTCATGCTTCACTTAGATTATTTTGAGAGTCTTAAATATCATGGTAATTTGCTTAAATAATCCCAATATGCTTGGAATTCAAGAATAATAAAAGAACTTTCTTATGAGTGTGTTGAATGCTATGAGAAGTTTGATGCTTGATGATTGTTTTGAGATATGAAGATGGTGATATTAGAGTTATGCTAGTTGAGTAGTTGTGAATTCGAGAAATACTTGTGTTAAAGTTTGTGATTCCCGTAGCATGCACGTATGGTGAACCGTTACGTGATGAAGTCGGAGCATGATTTATTTTTTGATTGTCTTCCTTATGAGTGGCGGTCGGGGACGAGCGATGGTCTTTTCCTACCAATCTATCCCCCTAGGAGCATGCGCGTAATACTTTGCTTTGATAACTTGTAGATTTTTGCAATAAGTATATGAGTTCTTTATGACTAATGTTGAGTCCATGGATTATACGCACTTTTCTCACCCTTCCACCTTTGCTATCCTCTCTAATATCGCGCACCTTTCGCCGGTATCATACACCCACCATATACCTTCCTCAAAACAGCCACCATACCTACCTATTATGGCATTTCCATAGCCATTCCGAGATATATTGCCATGCAACTTTCTACCGTTCCGTTTATTATGGCACACTCCATCATTGTCATATTGCTTAGCATGATCATGTAGTTGACATCGTATTTGTGGCAAAGTCACTCTTGATTCATTGCATATCCCGGTACACCGCCGGAGGCATTCATATAGAGTCATATTTTGTTCTAAGTATCAAGTTGTAATTGTTGAGTTGTAAGAAAAATAAAAGTGTGATGATCATCATTATTAGAGCATTGTCCCAGTGAGGAAAGGATGATGGAGACTATGATTCCCCCACAAGTCGGGATGAGACTCCAGACAAAAAAAGAGGCCATTAAAAAAAGAGAAAAGGCCCAAATAAAAAAATGAGAGAAAAATAGAGAAGGGACATTGTTACTATCCTTTTACCACACTTGTGCTTCAAAGTAGCACCATGATATTCATGATAGAGAGTCTCCTATGTTATCACTTTCAAATACTAGTGGGAATTTTTCATTGTAGAACTTGGCTTGTATATTCCAATGATGGGCTTCCTCAAAATGCCCTAGGTCTTCATGAGCAAGCAAGTTGGATGCACACCCACTTAGTTTCTTTTGTTGAGCTTTCATATACTTATAGCTCTAGTGCATCTGTTTGCAAGGGAATCCCTACTCACTCACATTGATATCTATTGATGGGCATCTCCATAGCCCGTTGATACGCCTAGTTGATGTGAGACTATCTTCTCCCTTTTTGTCTTCTCCACAACCACCATTCTATTCCACTTATAGTGCTATATCCATGGCTCACGCTCATGTATTGCGTGAAGATTGAAAAGTTTGAGAACACCAAAAGTATGAAACAATTGCTTGGCATGTCATCGGGGTTGTGCATGATTTAAATATTTTGTGTGGTGAAGATGGAGCATAGCCAGACTATATGATTTTGTAGGGATAACTTTCTTTGGCCATGTTATTTTGAGAAGACATGATTCCTTTGTTAGTATGCTTGAAGTATTATTATTTTTATGTCAATATTAAACTTTTATCTTGAATCTTTCGGATCTGAATATTCATACCACAATTAAGAAGAATTACATTAAAATTGTGCCAAGGAGCACTCCGCATCAAAAATTCTGTTTTTATCATTTACCTACTCGAGGACGAGCAGGAATTAAGCTTGGGGATGCTTGATACGTCTCCAACATATCTATAATTTTTGATTGCTCCATGCTATATTATCTACTGTTTTGGACATTATTGGGCTTTATTATCCACTTTTATATTATTTTTGGGACTAACCTATTAACCGGAGGCCCAACCTAGAATTGTTGTTTTTGCCTATTTTAGGGTTTAGAAGAAAAGGAATATCAAACGGAGTCCAAACGGAATGAAACCTTCGGGAACGTGATTTTAGCAATGAACAAGACCCAGGAGACTTGGACCCTACGTCAAGAAATAACAGAGGAGGCCATGAGGTAGGAGGCGCGCCTAC
>NC_041390.1:109133994-109162312 GCF_002162155.2 Triticum dicoccoides
CCCTCGTGGGCCCCCTGTTGCTCCACCGACGTACTCCTTCCTCCTATATATACCTACGTACCCCCAAATAATCAGATACGGAGCCAAAACCCTAATTCCACCGCTGCAACTTTCTGTATCCATGAGATCCCATCTTGGGGCCTGTTCCAGAGCTCCGTCGGAGGGGGCATCGATCACGGAGGGCTTCTACATCATCACCATAGCCCCTCCGATGAAGTGTGAGTAGTTTACCTCAGACCTACGGGTCCATAGTTAGTAGCTAGATGGCTTCTTCTCTCTTTTTGGATCTCAATACAATGTTCTCCCCCTCTCTTGTGGAGACTATTCGATGTAATCTTCTTTTTGCGGTGTGTTTGTTGAGACCGATGAATTGTGGGTTTATGATCAAGTCTATCTATGAACAATATTTGAATCTTCTCTGAATTCTTTTATGTATGATTGATTATCTTTGCAAGTCTCTTCGAATTATCAGTTTGGTTTGGCCTACTAGATTGATCTTTCTTGCAATGGGAGAAGTGCTTAGCTTTGGGTTCAACCTTGCGGTGTCCTTTCCCAGTGACAGTAGGGGCAGCAAGGCACGTATTGTATTGTTGCCATCGAGGATAACAAGATGGGGTTTTCATCATATTGCATGAGTTTATCCCTCTACATCATGTCATCTTGCTTAAGGCATTACTCTGTTTTCATTAACTTAATACTCTAGATGCATGCTGGATAGCGGTTGATGAGCGGAGTAATAGTAGTAGATGCAGGCAGGAGTGGGTCTACTTGTCTCGGACGTGATGCCTATATACATGATCATACCTAGATATTCTCATAACTATGCTCAATTCTGTCAATTTCTCAACAGCAATTTGTTCACCCACCATAGAATACTTATGCTCTCGAGAGAAGCTACTAATGAAACCTATGGCCCCCGGGTCTATCTTCATCATATTAATCTCCCAATACTTAGTTATTTCCTTTGATTTTTTACTTTACTTTTATTTTACTTTGCATCTTTATCACGAAAATACCAAAAATAGTATCTTATCATATCTATCAGATCTCACTCTCGTAAGTGGTCGTGTAGGGATTGACAACCCCTTATCGTGTTGGTTGCGAGGATTTATTTGTTTTCTGCAGGTATGAGGGACCGTCGCGTAGCCTCCTACTGGATTGATACCTTGGTTCTCAAAAACTGAGGGAAATACTTACGCTACTTTGTTGCATCATCCCTTCCTCTTCGGGGAAAACCAACGCAGTGCTCAAGAGGTAGCAATGTGCATATTGTTGAGGAGAACGCTAAGCTAAAGGTGCAAATTGAGAAAGGTCTTGTGTCTTGCATACAAGGCAAGAAGAACCTCAACAACCTTTTGACCAACCAAAAGGGAATTATGGCCAAGGAAGGGATTGGGTACGTGCCCAAGTCCAAGAACAAGAACAAGAACAAGAATGACAAGGCTAAATGGCATCCTCCTCTCAAGCAAACCTTTGTGAAGGAGGGAGAGGGAGCTACTAAGGAGAAGGAGAATAACTCCGTGAGGGGTAGTGATGCCAAGAAGGGAAACGCTTCCCTTCCTAACAAAGCCGGCAACTTTAACCCTTCTTATGTGTTGTGTCATGCTAGAGATGGGCATGTTTATGCCAAATTTGTTGGCTCTCCTTATGAGTACATTGAATGGTCTATTTGGGTTCCTAAGACCCTTGTTACTAACATCAAAGGACCCATTACAAAATGGGTACCTAAAACCAAGCATTGATCTCTTGTAGGTATTTGCTTCCGGTGGGGGATCATGGTTGCTCGATAGTGGGGCTACTAATCATATGACCGGAAGAAAGGACTTGGTGGTGGACGTGCAAAAGATTCCATACATCCCCACCAACGTCGAGTGGGGTGACACATCGTCTTCTAAGGTATTGGGACTCGGCAAAGTTGTCATTTCTCATGATCTTACGATCGAGAAGGTCATGCTTGTTGAGTCCCTTGCATACAATTTACTTTCCGTTCGTCAACTAGCACTCATGGGCTTTGCCACTTTCTTTGATATTGATACCGTGGCCCTCTTGTGGAGCAAGACTCTTAAAGTAGCCTTTGTTGGGCATGTCGAGAACGGTCTCTATGTGATTAACTTTTCGGAGCAACCCACTAAGACCGCGACATGGCTAATGGCTAAAGTTGACGTGGGATGGCTTTGGCATCGCCGTATCGCCCATGTCAATATGACATCTTTGCAAAGTCTTCTCAAGGGGGACCATGTTCGTAGACTAACAAATGTTAGTTTTGCCAAAGATCGTGCTTGCAGTGCTTGCATCGAAGGAAAGCTACATGAGAAGGCTCACCCTCCCACGACTATCATCTACTCGAGGAGGCCTTTGGAGCTCCTTCATTTTGATCTCTTTGGACCTCCATCCTTTGATAGTCTTGGGGGTAGAAAGTATTGCTTGGTGATTGTAGATGACTATTCAAGATACACTTGGGTATATTTCGTCAAGAGGAAGAGCGAGACCCAACAAACCGTCATCGACTTTGCAAATGAAGCTCAATGACAACACAATGCAAAGATCTTGACAATAAGAAGTGACAACGGCTCCGAGTTCAAGAACTACACCTTGGATGAGTTTTTGAGTGATGAGGGAATCAAGCATCAATATTCCGCACCTTATACCCCTCAACAAAATGGTGTAGCGGAGAGGAAGAACCGGACGTTGATGGATGCGGCAAGGACCATGATGGTGGATTTCAAGTCTCCCTACAACTTTTGGGCCGAAGCCATCAACACCGCGTGCCATGCATCTAATCGGCTCTACCTCCACAAAGGCTTGAACAAGACTCCATATGAGATACTCACCGGTAACAAGCCCAACCTCAAGTACTTCCAGGTGTTCGGGTGTAAGTGTTTCATTCTCAAGAAAGGTGTCTGTTTGTCTAAATTTGAGGCTAGAGCTTATGAGGGCATATTTGTTGGTTATGCTACAAACTCTCGTGCTTACCGACTTCTCAATAAGTCCACGGGACTTATTGAGGAAACATGTAACATGGAGTTTGATGAGAATAACGGCTCCCAAGTGGAGCAAAGTGGTACTTGTGATGTAGGTGATGAAATTCTTCCCCAAGCCATAAGAAGAATTGGTGTTGGTCATATCCTACCCATTGAGGAACCCCTTGTGGCCGAAGGAGAAGGACAATGTTCTACTCAAGTGGAACCTTCACCAACCCAAGACCCACACGCTTCCGAAGAACAAAGTGAGGGCCCTCAACCTCAAGAACAAGACCAAGGGCAAGATCAATCTCAAGATGGTGTTGTAACATCAAGTGATGCCCAAGGTCAAGCTCCCTCCGAGCAAGTTCAAGATCAAGAGCTTCCACGAGATCAAGAACAAACTCAAGATGACACTGTCGGCGTTCTGGGAACGGGGGTCGCTAGACTTGCCTGCCTGCGGCATGGCCCGAGTGGGGGCCCAGTGCGGCCCAGCTTCATCAGCTCAAGCTCAAGACCCTCGCAAGGGGCCAAGCCTTGCAGGGCGGACGACAGGAGGCTTCCTCAGGACCAGCCTCATCAGGCATGCTCGCGAGGAGGCAGAGAGATCAAGGCAGGGGTGCCTCGCGAGGAGCCTGTGACTCAAGCCATGACGATCGAGATTAGGCGGGCGCCAGGCGGGTGCTGGCCTGCGCAGTGTCCTTGTTTCCCCTTCGGTGCAAAGGGAGCAAGCACAGGCCAAGGCATCGGTCAAAGGTTACCATTCCGGTGCAACGAGACCAAGACCAGCAGAGCGGCAAGACGGAGGTCACCATGGAGCCCAAGACGGCATCATCACCAGTGCTTTTGGCAGCCGAAGACCACCTTTGGTCAGGATAACTTGTACTAGATGTTCCCCTTCAAAATGACCAATTGTTGGCGCCCTTCCCGCTCATTATTTGGGAAGAGGACCAGGGCCTCTTTAAATAGGACTAGCCCCCGAAGGAAGGAAGAAAGAAAGAGGAAAAAAGAAGAGAGAAAGAAAGAGAAAGAAAGAGAGAGATCCGGACCAAGTAGAACACACTGCACCAGCTCAAGAACACCTCTCGCGAGGCCGTTTTTCCCCCTGTATTGTTCATCATCAGCCCCTGAGGCAATCCACCACACCACACACTGGAGTAGGGTATTACACCACATCGGTGGCCCGAACCAGTATAAATCTCGTGTCCTTTGTGTGTTCTTCTTTCCAGCCTAGATTTCTTACGAGCCATAGAAGCGCGAGTCGATAGGGGAAAGATCTCTGTGCGCACCCTAGAGTTTGAACCTTAAGGGTCTGCCGGAACCCGAAATCCGACATTTGGCGCGCCAGGTAGGGGTGCGCCGGAATCTTTCTTCCGCTGTTCGCATGTGATCTTCCGTCATGTCCATGGCTGACGCTCGTCGGGCTCGCGCCGAGCGTCGGGCTGCTCTCGCCACCCACGTCGCCCAGACGGCGCCCGTCGACGGACGCCCTCGTCGTTACCCATCACCTGCCGCCAACGCCGCCACCAGCCCGGCGGGGAACGACCAGCAGGCCTCGTCCCAACATCCTTCGGTGCGGCGGGAGGGCCGCACCGCAACCCCGTCACTGACTCCAGCCGTTTCGTTGTCCCACGCCCGTCGCGCCCCCACGGACGCGCACGCCGCGCTGCTCCTGGCAAGAGAGCTCCTGCACTACCGCCACGTCGACGACCTCTACGAGGACTGGCTCGCCCGCATCACTGAGCTCGTCAGCGCCGCAGGGGGCTCCCCTTTGCCGTCCCTCTCGCTGCCTCGCCCTCCATTCCGCGCAGGGGGCGAGGATCAGGAGGCGCCTCCGCCACCTCCTCCCCAAGAAGGCGCCCTGGCTCCAAGGCGCGCCGCCCCAGGGTGAGACCCTCCACGTCCGGCGCCTGCGCGGCAAGAAGGGAGCTGCCAAGAGATCCCTTGTACCCAAGAAGGTGCTCGCGCGCTCCCAGCACCGGCGCGCCAAGATCGCGTCCCTGCGCCTCCATGCCGAGACCCCGCGCTGCTCCAAGCGGCGGCGCGTGGTAATCACCAGGAGCAGGCCCAGCACCGGCAAAGGGTGCCGGCGGCCACAGCAGGCTGCCGCGCCTTCACCCCCGAGCTACGCGGCATCACATGGCCAGGCAAGTTCGAGCCTGATCTGCCCCCTCGCTACAATGGCACGGCGGACCCCCCGGAATTCCTGCAGCTCTACGAGCTGGGCATCGAAGCCGCCAACGGAGACGAAAAGGTCATGGCGAACTGGTTTCCCATGGCGCTCAAGGACGGTGCCCGCACCTGGCTCCCAGCACGATCTCCCCCTAGGATGAGATGCGCACTCGCTTCATCGCCAACTTCCAGGGCACTCGCGACCGGCCCCCGACCATAAGCGACCTGCACCGCATCAAGCAACAGCCAGGGGAAACCCTGCAGAAATACATCCAGCGCTTCAACAACTCTCACCTCAAGATCCCCAGGGTGACTGAGGAAGCCATTATCTCAGCCTTCTCCGACGGCGTGCGTGACATCAAGATGAAGGAGGAGCTGGCAATCCGTGAAGACCTGTGCATATCCCTGGAGCTGTTCAACTTGGCGACCAAGTGCACCAGGGCTGAGGAAGGACGCCTCTCCCTCCTCGAGCTCCCAGCTGCCGACCCAGAAGAGAAAAAGCCCAAGGCCAAGGACGTGAAGCGTAAGGGAGCTTCCGTGCTCGCAGCGGAACCAGACACCAAGCGAGGCAGGGATCAGCCTGAGTCATCCAAGGGCAGTCGATACTGCGTGTACCACGACCTCCACACCCACAACACCAACGAATGCCAAGAGCTCAGGGCCGTGCGAGATAGGCGTATCGGCCGACGCCCCGAGTGCAACGACAGGGGCTATGGCCGAGGAGGAGGAGAGGTGGAGGACGATGGGAAGACCGTGGCCCTCGCCAAGGGTGGCGTAACCGACCTCGCGAGGATCGCTGGGAGGACCAGCCTCGCGAGGGAGGCTGGAGGGATCAGCCTCGTGAGGATCGCCCACATGGCAACGCAGGCCTCCCTCCTCTACCATCACCACCAAGAAGGAACGAAGACCAACATCAAGACGAGGGGGGTTGGGGCTTCCAGGAACCGCGCGCAATCGCTTGCATCTTGGGTGACGCCCAGGCCCCAGCATCACAGCGCATCTTCAAGCAGTTTGCTCGCGAGGTGAATGCAGTCCTCCCCGAGCTTGAGGCCACGCGCCCTCTCAGGTGGTCTGCGTGCGCCATCATGTCCAGCTCAGCGGATCAGCTCAAGTGCGCGGCAATGGCCGGAGTTCTCCCGATGCTTTGCTCCCCAGTCATCGGCAATGTGTAGGTCACCAGGACCCTCGTTGATGGCGGAGCAGGACTCAACGTCCTATCCGTCGAGACGTTCGACAATCTCCAAGTGCCGTATGATCAGCTCCAGCCGACCAAGCCTTTCTCAGGAGTCACTGATGGTTCCACCGTTCCGATAGGGCAAGTTTGCCTGCCAGTCACCTTCGGGCAGCGCAACAACTACCACACCGAGCTCATCGACTTCGACGTCGCCCACATTCGCCTGCCATACAACGCCATCCTAGGGTACCCAGCCCTAGCCAAGTTCATGGCAGTGACTCACCATGGCTACAATGTCCTCAAGATGCCAGGAAGCGGTGGAGTCATCACCGTACCCTGTGAGGAAAGGGACGCGGTGTGTTCAGTTGAGCGTGCGTCCCAAGCCGCAGCAATCGAAGACCCAGATCACAGGAGCGGGAGACTTCCCGAGGCGACCCTTAAGAAGAAGAAGGATTCGCCTGGCCCAAGCCATAAGGAGGCAGGCACCTCCGGAGGCGTTGCGTCAGGATTCGCGCCCGTTCAGGGAGCGCCACCCTCTGTCGCATAGGAAAGCGCGCCCGGCGCCCTCCTCAGGCAGGGCTCGGGGGCTCTTTCTTGGAGAGCCACCGACTTTGCCAAGGTCACGAGGGAGGCGCTCGGGCACCACTTGGAGGGGTGCTTCCAGGCACGTTTCCCTCAGGAAGGTACGAGGCAAGGAAGACCAATCCCTCAGGAGTTCATCGCAAAAAACACCCAGGAGCTACAGGAGTCGAGAGTCATGCATGGCAGCCGCCGCTTGCCCGCCGTGGCCCCACATCCAGGCGAGGATGGTGGGCTGCGCATCTGCATCGACGTGCCAGGGCTCAATCGAGCCGCATCTCAGGAGCGCCTCTGGCCTTCGCGCGTGGGGTGTTGCGAGGGTCCACCTCAAAGCTACGTTTGCATGCCTTTCGGCCTGCCGAACGCGGTCGCCGCTCATCAGCGCCTGCTGAGGAGCATTCTGGAGGCTCAGGAGGTCAGGCATTGTGCGGTCCTGGCGGAGGTGGAGATGGCCCTCGAAGACCTACCCGTGCCCCCGGAGCCTCCTGAGGCTCCTGGGCCTGGGGGCTCGTGAGGGTCGACGTCTTCACCGCGCGTCGCCCACTTCTTCGACATCACTTCATCTTCAACGGCATCAGGTGACATCTTTCAAGTTCCATTTTTAGCTAGGAGAGCCCACAGGGCCGCGTCGTTCCCAGGTCGCGTGGGTCCGTCCCTGCGGCGCGTATCCGTTTTGCTTACGCTCTTTACCTACCTTGTTGGGGGCGCCCCTTGGGCTGCATCATCCCCAAGATGCTCGGGCCTGGTCCAGCGGCGTTTGCTTTTCCCGCATCTACTTGAAACGGATTTGCTCCTTCGTACTTAACATACCTGACCTAATCGCCTGCTCGATTGACACCTACCCATGGAGCCGCTCGCTCTGGCAGGACGTTTGCGTACGGGTCCGTCCCTGCAACGCCGATAAATCTGAGTGGTCGAGCTCTGGCCGCGGCAGCCCCGCAAGGCGCCACCTCACCAGGCCCTCAGTGCCCCAATCACTCCCTTGGAGCGACCAATGGTTGGCTGGCAACCGTAGTGACAAGTCTTGTCTCTCCTTGTGATTGGTATGCAGGACCCACTCCAGGAGCAACGTTGGGGACATCGCAGGCTATCTCTCCCTCTCTCCGGCACGGACCGCTTGCACGTTAAAAGGGGGGAGCCTGAGCATCGCGACTCATGGGCTCCTACTGGCTCTCCAGCCCTCACCCCCTGGCCTTGACCCACGGCATCGCGACCTGTCATACCAGCGGCGGCTGAGCTCGCTCGAGGGCCGGGACCTGAGGACGTAGAGCATTAAGGAAAGTGTGGGGAAGTGGGAAGAAGCTCGCGAGGACCTAACCCAGAAGCACCTCAGCTACCGCCACTCGGGCCGGGCGCCCTGTCAAAGAACTACCCCAAACTCAAAAGATAAGTCACGCCCTTACAGGAGCTAGACCAACGCAGCACCAAACCCTCGCCTAGTGCAGCTCTGTCACGATGATGTTGCCTTCCTTTCTCGCCCAGCGAGGGCTGCTCGAGCGCTAAAGGGGACCTCCCGAGCATCGCGACTCGAGGGCTCTTACCGGACCGCTCACCTCCTGGCCTTGACCACGACATCGTGACCTGGCATACCAGTGACGGCTGAAGCCTGCCTGGGGGCTGGGACCTGTCAGTGTAGAGCGCTAAGTCCTCGTGAGGATAGAAAGGGGGAGCCGAGCCGGGACAGGACAAACATCTCGCATCGATTCATATTAGGGATATAATGTTCGCAAAAGACATGGCAGGCGCCTTACATACCCCCGCGGGGTGTTGCTTTGATTCCTCGCAGGGAACAAAAGGTGCTAATCCTAAGGAACGCTAATTGCGCGCGCCTCCGCAAGCGACGCCATCATCAACAGTGGACTGCCCGGCGCCGGCGCCGACCCCACCCAGATCAGTGGTGTCGGCAGCCCGATGCAGTTGCCCTACTCCAAGCACGGCGCGAGCTCGAAGGCTCGTAGCTATCGTTGCTCATCTCCGGAGTCACGAGAAGCTCGAGGGAGCCGCTGGATTCCCCAGCTCCTCCGTTGCCGCCTGAAGAGCTACTGGAGGGACGATGGGCAGGCCAGGTCCTCGCCAGTCTGATGCCCCTACCGCTTTCCTTGGGGCAGCACTCCAACTGGCGTCCTTCAGCATCGAAGACCTTGAAGAACATTAGGGAGCCGCCGTCGTATTCAAGATGAATTACGAGGGCACCCTCCGTCCGGCAGACCCAGGCGATCTCACCCCAGCCCCGGGTCATGTAGACCTTGCCCGGAGCGACGATCGTGACCTCCGCTCCGGTCGCGAGGGTGCTGCAGTCGGCGTGCTGCAGCCAGAGCTCCAGAGACCCACTCGGTGGCATCTCAAAGGTGAAGGAGGGAGGAAGGTGGATCCAAGAGCTTGGGGGCATGGCGGCGTGAAGAACGAGCTTAGAGGAGGAGCCCTCGGCGTGGACTCCAGGAGGAATGACGCGCACCGTCGTGACTCTCCGGCGTCGGCGGCGGCACCGTCGGTGTCGCTCGACGCCCTCTTCCCCAGGGCCCTTGATTCGAGCGTACAAGGGCAGTGGAAACCCAGGCGGCGGCTGCTCGTACCAGGGCCTCGACGCCTCCTGCCAAGCACCCTCATCTCGGCGGCAGGGGACTAGCCGTTTCTTTGGCGGAAGAGGGTCGGGACCTTCTCGGGGGGCCTTTCCCTTCTCTTCTGTAGAAAACTGGTGGATTGGTGCCATTGGTGTAAGGAGAAGCAAGGACGGGGAAGCGGAAGGAAAGGAGTAGCAGGAAGGGATAAGCTAATGAGGCTCATGCGGCCCCGTACTTATAGCCGGAGAAGGCCAACCACTGGCCACCATGATCGCAGGTAATCATGACCCATTTCTCTGCATGCAGGGACTTGTCAAGTCGAGCGGTTGCTGAGGCGTCGTGGGGAAGCGCAGACGCCCACGTCCAATCAATCGCCACGCGGCGCCCAAGGCCGCAGGCTATTGGGGCCTGTGGCGCTTCGTGCTTTCCCCTTCGCTTCTCTGCTAAGCCAAGCCCGGGCGCGCCTTGGGCCCGGGGGCTACTGTCGGCGTTCTGGAAACGGGGGTCCCTAGACTTGCCTGCCTGCAGCCTGCGGCGTGGCTCGAGTGGGGGCCCAGTGCGGCCCAGCTTCATCAGCTCAAGCTCAAGACCCTCGCAAGGGGCCAAGCCTTGCGGGGTGGATGACAGGAGGCTTCCTCAGGAGCAGCCTCATCAGGAAGGCTCGCGAGGAGGTGGAGAGATCAAGGCAGGGGTGCCTCACGAGGAGCCCGTGACGCAAGCCATGACGATCGAGATTAGGCGGGCGTCGGACTACGCAATGTCCTTGTTTCCCCTTCGGTGCAAAGGGAGCAAGCACAGGCCAAGGCATCGGGCAAAGGTTACCATTCCGGTGCAACGAGACCAAGACCAGCAGAGCGGCAGGATGGAGGTCACCGTGGAGCCCAAGACAGCGTCATCACCAGTGCTTTTGGCAGCCGAAGACCACCTTTGGTCAGGATAACTTTTACTAGATGTTCGCCTTCAAAATGGCCAATTGTTGGCGCCCTTCCCGCTCATTATTTGGGAAGAGGACCAGGGCCTCTATAAATAGGACTAGCCCCTGAAGGAAGAAAGAAAGAGGAAAAAAGAAGAGAGAAAGAAAGAGAGAAGAGAAAGAGAGAGAGAGAGAGAGAGAGAGAGAGAGATCCGGACCAAGTAGAACACACTGCACCAGCTCAAGAACACCTCTCACGAGGCCGTTCTTCCCCCTGTATTGTTCATCATCAGCCCCTGAGGCAATCCACCACACCACACACTGGAGTAGGGTATTACACCACATCGGTGGCCCGAACCAGTATAAACCTCGTGTCCTTTGTGTGTTCTTCTTTCCAGCCTAGATTTCTTGCGAGCCATAGAAGCGCGAGTCGGTAGGGGAAAGATCTCCGTGCGCACCCCAGAGTTCGAACCTTAAGGGTCTGCCGGAACCCGAAATCCGACAGACACTCAAGATGATCAAGTGACCACTCCTCATCTCACCCCCGAGGAGGAATTGGAGCGTCGTGCCGCCAAGGTTGCTTCCAAGCTCTCCACCAAGGATCATCTCATGACAAATGTGCTTGGAAGCTTAAGAAAGGGGGTAAGCACTCGTAGACAATTAGCAAACTATTGTGAACATCACGCGTTTGACTCTTGTGTTGAACCCCAAAAGGTCTATGAGGAGCTCGAAGATCCGGATTGGCTCAATGCCATGCATGAAGAACTCAACAACTTCGAGCGCAACAAAGTGTGGAGATTGGTGGCAAGGCCAACGGTGAACCACAATGTCATTGGAACCAAGTGGATATTCAAGAACAAGCAAGGTGCTCATGGGATTATCATTCACAACAAGGCTCGTTTGGAAACACAAGGCTACTCCCAAGTCGAGGGTATCGACTACGGTGAAACCTTTGCTCCCGTTGCTCGTCTTGGATCCATTCGCATGTTGATTGCATATGCTTCTCATCATAACTTTAAGTTACAACAAATGGATGTGAAGAGTGCTTTTCTTAATGGTCCTATTAATGAATTGGTTTATGTCAAGCAACCCCCGGGGTTCGAGGATCCCTACTTTCCCGATCATGTGTATCAACTCGATAAGGCACTCTATGGTCTTAAACAAGCCCCATGTGCGTGGTATGACCACCTTACCGAGTTGTTACAAGACCGTGGTTTTGAAGTTGGGCTAATCGACCCCACTCTTTTTACTAAGAAGGTCAAAGGGGAGTTGTTTGTGTGCCAATTATATGTTGATGATATTATCTTGTTGGGGAACAATGCAGAAAACAAAAATTTTCTTACGGTTTCACCAAGATCCATGTAGGAGTTCATCTAGCAACGAGTGATTGGATTGCATCTACATACCTTTGTAGATCACGCGCGGAAGCGTTCAAAGAACGGGGATGAGGAAGGCGTACTCGACGTGATCCAAATCACCGGAGATCCTAGCGCCGAACGGACGGCACCTCCGCGTTCAACACATGTACGGTCAGCGTGACGTCTCCTTCTTCTTGATCCAGCAAGAGGGAAGGAGAGGTTGAGGAAGATGGCTCCAGCAGCAGCACGACGGCGTGGTGGTGGAGGAGCTGCAGTACTCCGGCAGGGCTTCGCCAAGCACTATGGAGGAGGAGGATGTGTTGGAGAGGGAGAGGGAGGCACCAAAGATCTGGTATGAGAGGCCCTCCTTTCCCCACTATATATAGGGAGTCCAAGGGGGGGGCACCGGCCCTAGGAGATCCAATCTCCTAGGGGGGTGCGGCCAAGGGGAGGAATCCCTCCTCCCCAAGGCACCTCCTTTTGGGACTCTTCCCTTCTAAAACCCTAGGCGCATGGGCCTCTTGGGGCTGGTGCCCTTGGCCCATATAGGCCAAGGTGCACCCCCTACAGCCCATGTGGCCCCCGGGGCACGTGGCCCCACCCGGTGGACCCCCGGGACCCTTCCGGTGGTCCCGGTACAATACCGGTGACCCCGAAACTTGTCCCGATGCCCGAAATAGCACTTCCTATATATAATTCTTTACCTCCGGACCATTCCGGAACTCCTCGTGACGTCTGGGATCTCATCCGGGACTCCGAACAACATTCGGGTTACTGCATATACATATCCCTACAACCCTAGCGTCACCGAACCTTAAGTCTGTAGACCCTACGGGTTCGGGAGACATGTAGACATGACCGAGATGCTCTCCGGTCAATAACCAACAGCGGGATGTGGATACCCATGTTGGCTCCCACATGCTCCTCGATGATCTCATCGGATGAACCACGATGTCGAGGATTCAAGCAACTCTGTATACAATTCCCTTTGTCAATCGGTATGTTACTTGCCCGAGATCCGATCGTCGGTATCCCAATACCTCGTTCAATCTTGTTACCGGCAAGTCACTTTACTCGTGCCGTAATGCATGATCCCGTGACCAGACACTTGGTCACTTTGAGCTCATAATGATGATGCATTACCGAGTGGGCCCAGTGATACCTCTCCGTCATACGGAGTGACAAATCCCAGTCTTGATCCGTGTCAACCCAACAGACACTTTCGGAGATACCCGTAGTATACCTTTATAGTCACCTAGTTACGTTGTGACGTTTGGTACACCCAAAGCACTCCTACGGTATCCGGGAGTTACACGATCTCATGGTCTAAGGAAAGGATACTTGACATTGGAAAAACTCTAGCAAATGAACTATACGATCTTATGCTATGTTTAGGATTGGGTCTTGTCCATCACATCATTCTCCTAATGATGTGATCTCGTTATCAATGACATCCAATGTCCATAGTCAGGAAACCATGACTATCTGTTGATCAACGAGCTAGTCAACTAGAGGCTTACTAGGGACATGTTGTTGTCTATTATTCACACATGAATTACGATCTCCGGATAACACAATTATAGCATGAATAAAGACAATTATCATGAACAAGGAAATATAATAATGCTTTTATTATTGCCTCTAGTGCATATTTCCAACAGTCTCCCACTTGCACTAGAGTCAATAATCTAGTTACATTGTGATGAATCGAACACCCATGCAATTCTGGTGTTGATCATGTTTTGCTCTAGGGAGAGGTTTAGTCAATGGATCTGCTACATTCAGATCCGTGTGTACTTTACAAATATGTATGTCTCCATCTTGAACATTTTCACGAATGGAGTTGAAGCGACGCTTGATGTGCCTTGTCTTCTTGTGAAACCTGGGCTCCTTGGCAAGAGCAATAGCTCCAGTGTTGTCACAGAAGAGCTTGATCGGCCCCGACGCATTGGGTATGACTCCTAGGTCGGTGATGAACTCCTTCACCCAAATTGCTTCATGTGCTGCCTCCGAGGCTGCCATGTACTCCGCTTCACATGTAGATCCCGCCACGACGCTCTGCTTGCAACTGCACCAGCTTACTGCCCCACCATTCAAAATATACACGTATCTGGTTTGTGACTTTGAGTCATCCAGATCTGTGTCGAAGCTAGCGTGGACGTAACCCTTTACGACGAGCTCTTCGTCACCTCCATAGACGAGAAACATTTCCTTAGTCCTTTTCAGGTACTTCAGGATATTCTTGACCGCTGTCCAGTGTTCCTTGCCGGGATTACTTTGGTACCTTCCTACCAAACTTACGGCAAGGTTTACGTCAGGTCTGGTACACAGCATGGCATACATAATAGAACCTATGGCTGAGGCATAGGGGATGACACTCATCTCTTCTATATCTTCTGCCGTGGTTGGACATTGAGCCGAGCTCAATTTCACACCTTGTAACACAGGCAAGAACCCCTTCTTAGACTGATCCATATTGAACTTCTTCAATATCTTATCAAGGTATGTGCTTTGTGAAAGACCTATGAGGCGTCTTGATCTATCTCTGTAGATCTTGATGCCTAATATATAAGCAGCTTCTCCAAGGTCCTTCATTGAATAACTCTTATTCAAGTAGGCCTTTATGTTGTCCAAGAGTTCTATATCATTTCCCATCAAAAGTATGTCATCTACATATAATATGAGAAATGCTACAGAGCTCCCACTCACTTTTTTGTAAACGCAGGCTTCTCCATAAGTCTGTGTAAACCCAGACGCTTTGATCATCTCATCAAAGCGAATGTTCCAACTCCGAGATGCTTGCACCAGCCCATAAATCGAGCGTTGGAGCTTGCACACCTTGTCAGCATACTTAGGATCGAGAAAACCTTCCGGCTGCATCATATACAATTCTTCCTTAAGGAAACCATTAAGGAATGCCGTTTTGACGTCCATTTGCCATATTTCATAATCATAAAATGCGGCAATCGCTAACATGATTCGGACGGACTTCTGCTTCGCTACCGGTGAGAAAGTCTCATCGTAGTCAACCCCTTGAACTTGTCGATAACCCTTAGCGACAAGCCGAGCTTTATAGATGGTCACATTACCATCCGCGTCTGTCTTCTTCTTAAAGATCCATTTATTTTCTATGGCTCGCCGCTCAACGGGCAAGTCAGTCAAAGTCCATACTTCGTTTTCATACATGGATCCTATCTCGGATTTCATGGCTTCTAGCCATTTGTCGGAATCCGGGCCCGCCATCGCTTCTTCATAGTTCGAAGGTTCACCGTTGTCTAACAACATGATTTCCAAGACAGGGTTGCCGTACCACTCTGGTGCGGAACGTGTCCTTGTGGACCTTCGAATTTCAGTAGGAGCTTGATCAGAAGTATCTTGATCATCATCATTAACTTCCTCTCTAGTCGGTGCAGGCACCTCAGGAACATTTTCTTGAGTTGCGCCATTTTCCGGTTCAAGAGGTAATACTTCATCAAGTTCTACTTTCCTCCCACTTACTTCTTTCGAGAGAAACTCTTTCTCCAGAAAGGATCCATTCTTGGCAACAAAGATCTTGCCTTCGGATCTGAGGTAGAAGGTATACCCAATAGTTTCTTTAGGGTATCCTATGAAGACACATTTTTCCGATTTGGGTTCGAGCTTTTCAGGTTGAAGTTTCTTGACATAAGCATCGCATCCCCAAACTTTTAGAAACGACAGCTTAGGTTTCTTCCCAAACCATAATTCAAACGGTGTCGTCTCAACGGATTTCGACAGAGCCCTATTTAAAGTGAATGCGGCAGTCTCTAAAGCATAGCCCCAAAAAGATAGCGGTAAATCGGCAAGAGACATCATAGATCGCACCATATCTAATAGAGTGCGATTACGACGTTCGGACACACCATTACGCTGAGGTGTTCCAGGCGGCGTGAGCTGTGAAACTATTCCACATTTTCTTAAGTGTGTGCCAAACTCGTGACTCAAGTATTCTCCTCCACGATCTGATCGTAGGAACTTGATTTTTCTATCACGTTGATTCTCAACCTCACTCTGAAATTCCTTGAACTTTTCAAAGGTCTCAGACTTGTGTTTCATTAAGTAGACATACCCATATCTACTTAAGTTATCAGTGAGGGTGAGAACATAACGATAGCCACCGCGAGCCTCAACACTCATTGGACCGCACACATCAGTATGTATGATTTCCAATAAGTTGGTTGCTCGCTCCATTGTTCCTGAGAACGGAGTCTTGGTCATTTTACCCATGAGGCATGGTTCGCACGTGTCAAATGATTCGTAATCAAGAGACTCTAAAAGTCCATCAACATGGAGCTTCTTCATGCGTTTGACACCTATGTGACCAAGGCGGCAGTGCCACAAGTATGTGGGACTATCATTATCAACCTTACATCTTTTGGTACTCACACTATGAATATGTGTAACATTACACTCGAGATTCATTAAGAATAAACCATTCACCATCGGAGCATGACCATAAAACATATCTCTCATATAAATAGAACAACCATTATTCTCGGATTTAAATGAGTAGCCATCTCGTATTAAACGAGATCCTGATACAATGTTCATGCTCAAACTTGGCACTAAATAACAATTATTGAGGTTCAAAACTAATCCCGTAGGTAAATGTAGAGGTAGCGTGCCGACGGCGATCACATCGACCTTGGAACCATTCCCGGCGCGCATCGTCACCTCGTCCTTCGCCAGTCTCTGCTTATTCCGCAGCTCCTGTTTTGAGTTACAAATGTGAGCAACTGCACCGGTATCAAATACCCAGGAGCTACTACGAGTACTGGTAAGGTACACATCAATTACATGTATATCACATATACCTTTCGTTTTGCCGGCCTTCTTGTCCTCTAAGTATTTGGGGCAGTTCCGCTTCCAGTGACCACTTTCCTTGCAATAAAAGCACTCAGTCTCGGGCTTGGGTCCATTCTTTGGCTTCTTCCCAGCAGCTTGCTTGCCGGGCGCGGCAACTCCCTTGCCGTCCTTCTTGAAGGCTTTCTTACCCTTGCCCTTCTTGAACTTAGTGGTTTTATTCACCATCAACACTTGATGTTCCTTTTTGACTTCTACCTCTGCTGATTTCAGCATTGCAAATACTTCAGGAATGGTCTTTTCCATCCCCTGCATATTGAAGTTCATCACAAAGCTCTTGTAGCTCGGTGGAAGCGACTGAAGGATTCTGTCAATGACTGCGTCACCCGGGAGATTAACTCCCAGCTGAGTCAAGCGGTTATGTAACCCAGACATTGTGAGTATGTGCTCACTGACAGAACTATTTTCCTCCATCTTACAACTGAAGAATTTGTCGGAGACTTCATATCTCTCGACCCGGGCATGAGCTTGGAAAACCATTTTCAGCTCTTCGAACATCTCATATGCTCCATGTCTCTCAAAACGCTTTTGGAGCCCCGGCTCTAAGTTGTAAAGCATGCCGCACTGAACAAGGGAGTAGTCATCGGTACGTGCCTGCCAAGCGTTCATAATGTCTTGTTCTGCAGGGAGAACAGGTGTGTCACCTAGCGGTGCTTGTAGGACATAATCTTTCTTGGCAGCTATGAGGATGATCCTCAGGTTGCGGACCCAGTCCGTGTAGTTGCTGCCATCGTCTTTCAGCTTGGTTTTCTCTAGGAACGTGTTGAAGTTGAGGACTACGTTGGCCATTTGATCTACAAGACATATTGTAAAGATTTTAGACTAAGTTCATGATAATTAAGTTCATCTAATCAAATTATTCAATGAACTCCCACTTAGATAGACATCCCTCCAGTCATCTAAGTATAACATGATCCGAGTTAACTAGGCCGTGTCCGATCATCACGTGAGACGGACTAGTCAACGTCGGTGAACATCTTCATGTTGATCGTATCTTCTATACGACTCATGCTCGACCTTTCGGTCTTCTGTGTTCCGAGGCCATGTCTGTACATGCTAGGCTCGTCAAGTCAACCTAAGTGTTTTGCATGTGTAAATCTGTCTTACACTCGTTGTATGTGAACGTTAGAATCTATCACACCCGATCATCACGTGGTGCTTCGAAACAACGAACTGTCGCAACGGTGCACAGTTAGGGGGAACACTTTCTTGAAATTATTATGAGGGATCATCTTATTTACTATCGTCGTTCTAAGCAAACAAGATGAAAAACATGATAAACATCACATGCAATCAAATAATAATAGTGACATGATATGGCCAATATCACATAGCTCCTTTGATCTCCATCTTGGGGCTCCATGATCATCTTGTCACCGGCATGACACCATGATCTCCATCATCATGATCTCCATCATTGTGTCTCCATGAAGTTGCTCGCCAACTATTACTTATACTACTATGGCTAACGCGTTTAGCAATAAAGTAAAGTAATTTACATGGCGTTTCTCAATGACACGCAGGTCATACAAAAAATAAAGACAACTCCTATGGCTCCTGCCGGTTGTCATACTCATCGACATGCAAGTCGTGATTCCTATTACAAGAACATGATCTCATACATCACATATATATCATTCATCATTCATCACAACTTTGGCCATATCACATCACAGAACACTTGCTGCAAAAACAAGTTAGACGTCCTCTAATTGTTGTTGCAAGTTTTACGTGGCTGAAGTAGGGTTCTAGCAAGAACGTTTTCTTACCTACATGAAAGCCACAACGTGATTTGTCAACTTCTATTTACCCTTCATAAGGACCCTTTTCATCGAATCCGCTCCAACTAAAGTGGGAGAGACAGACACCCGCCAGCCACCTTATGCAACTTGTGCATGTTAGTCGGTGGAACCGGTCTCACGTAAGCGTACGTGTAAGGTTGGTCCGGGCCGCTTCATCCCACAATACCGTTGAAGAAAGATAAGACTAGTAGCGGCAAGAAAGTTGACAACATCAACGCCCACAACAAATTGTGTTCTACTCGTGCAAGAGAACTACGCATAGACCTAGCTCATGATGCCACTGTTGGGGAACGATGCAGAAAACAAAAATTTTCTTATGGTTTCACCAAGATCCATCTAGGAGTTCATCTAGCAACGAGTGATTGGATTGCATCTACATACCTTTGTAGATCACGCGCGGAAGCGTTCAAAGAACGGGGATGAGGAAGGCGTACTCGACGTGATCCAAATCACCGGAGATCCTAGCACCGAACGGACGGCACCTCCGCGTTCAACACACGTACGGTCAGCGTGACGTCTCCTTCTTCTTGATCCAGCAAGAGGGAAGGAGAGGTTGAGGAAGATGGCTCCAGCAGCAGCACGACGGCGTGGTGGTGGAGGAGCTGCAGTACTCCGGCAGGGCTTCGCCAAGCACTATGGAGGAGGAGGATGTGTTGGAGAGGGAGAGGGAGGCACCAAAGATGTGGTATGAGAGGCCCTCCTTTCCCCACTATATATAGGGAGTCCAAGGGGGGGGCACCGGCCCTAGGAGATCCAATCTCCTAGGGGGGTGCGGCCAAGGGGAGGAATCCCTCCTCCCCAAGGCACCTAGGAGGTGCCTTCCCCTTTTGGGACTCTTCCCTTCTAAAACCCTAGGCGCATGCGCCTCTTGGGGCTGGTGCCCTTGGCCCATATAGGCCAAGGCGCACCCCCTACAGCCCATGTGGCCCCCGGGGCACGTGGCCCCACCCGGTGGACCCCCGGGACCCTTCCGGTGGTCCCGGTACAATACCGGTGACCCCGAAACTTGTCCCGATGCCCGAAATAGCACTTCCTATATATAATTCTTTACCTCCGGACCATTCCAGAACTCCTCGTGACGTACGGGACCTCATCCGGGACTCCGAACAACATTCGGGTTACTGCATATACATATCCCTACAACCCTAGCGTCACCGAACCTTAAGTGTGTAGACCCTACGGGTTCGGGAGACATGTAGACATGACCGAGATGCTCTCCCATAAATAACCAACGGCGGGATCTAGATACCCATGTTGGCTCCCACATGCTCCTCGATGATCTCATCGGATGAACCACGATGTCGAGGATTCAAGCAACCCTGTATACAATTCCCTTTGTCAATCGGTATGTTACTTGCCCGAGATTCGATTGTCGGTATCCCAATACCTTGTTCAATCTCGTTACCGGCAAGTCACTTTACTCGTGCTGTAATGCATGATCCCGTGACCAGACACTTGGTCACTTTGAGCTCATAATGATGATGCATTACCGAGTGGGCCCAGTGATACCTCTCCGTCATACGAAGTGACAAATCCCAGTCTTGATCCGTGTCAACCCAACAGACACTTTCAGAGATACCCGTAGTATACCTTTATAGTCACCCAGTTACTTTGTGACGTTTGGTACACCCAAAGCACTCCTACGGTATCCGGGAGTTACATGATCTCATGGTCTAAGGAAAGGATACTTGACATTGGAAAAACTCTAGCAAACAAACTATACGATCTTATGCTATGTTTAGGATTGGGTCTTGTCCATCACATCATTCTCCTAATGATGTGATCTCGTTATCAATGACATCCAATGTCCATAGTCAGGAAACCATGACTATCTGTTGATCAACGAGCTAGTCAACTAGAGGCTTACTAGGGGCATGTTGTTGTCTATTATTCACACATGTATTACGATCTCCAGATAACACAATTATAGCATGAATAAAGACAATTATCATGAACAAATAAATATAATAATAATGCTTTTATTATTGCCTCTAGGGCATATTTCCAACATATCTTTGGTTCCCCTAACAAAGCTTTCAATGAGGAATGTGCCGCTCTCATGACCTCAAAGTTCGAGATGTCTTCCATGGGAGAGTTGAAGTTCTTTCTCGGGTTTGAAGTGAAGCAAAGGAGAGAAGGAACCTTCATCAACCAAGCCAAATACACTCAAGACATGCTTAAGAGATTCAAGCTAAGTGATGTCAAGCCGGCGTCCACTCCCATGCCCACCAAGTGCCAACTTGACATTGATCCCAATGGTAAAGCGGTGGATCAAAAGGTATATCGCTCCATGATTGACTCCCTGCTTTACCTTTGTCCATCAAGACCGGATATCATGTCAAGTGTGGAAATTTGTGCACGGTTTCAAGCCGCACCTAAGGAAAGTCACTTTTGGCGGTCAAGCGATTCTTTTGATATTTGGCTCATACCCCAAACTTTGGCTTATGGTACCCAAGAGGAGCAAACTTCAAGCTTGTAGGTTATTCGGACTCGGATTGGGCGGGAGACAAAGTGGATAGGAAGTCCACTTCCGGAGGGTGCAAATTTCTTGGTTGCTCTTTGGTAAGTTGGTCTTCCAAGAAGCAAAGTTGTGTGTCTCTCTCGTCCACGGGAGCGGAGTATATGGCTGCCGGTAGTTGTTGTGCGCAGCTTTTATGGATGAGGCAAACTTTAAAGGATTAGAGTGTCACTTGTGACAAAGTGCCTCTTTGGTGTGACAATGAAAGTGCCATCAAGATTTCTCTCAACCCGGTGCAACACTTCAAGACAAATCATATTGAGATTAGGTGTCACTTCATCTGGGATCACATTAGGCGAGGGGAGATCGAGCTCAACTATGTCAGCACTCGTGATAACCTTGTAGATATCTTCACGAAGCCTTTGGATGAAGCAAGATTTCGCGAGTTAAGGCATGAGCTAAATATCACTGATTCAAGCAATGTGACTTGAACCCTTGCACACCCCACCACACTCAACTTGTTGTCTAGTTTAGGTGTAGGCATGGACATAGGGAGAGTGTTGTTCTCTCAATGAACTTTCTCTCCCCCCATAATGCATAAACTAATCAAACTCTTTCACTTTAGCCATTTTTATTGTACTTGTGCTTCAAAGATGAGTGTTAGTCATGGGCCCAAGGTTAAAATCTTCGCGGTGCCATACCTCTAAACTCAAACATAGGTGGCCTCGGCCACCGCCCTCTCTTGGAGAGGTGTGTGTCTTCGTTCCTTTTGTCGGTTCTGTGTGTGTGTGTGTGTGTGTGTGTTCTCGTGTTTGTCTCGGGTTTTTTCCTTGAGCATAGCCCTTTCTTTTTGGCCAATCCTTTTTGCGGCAGGGCGGTACTACCGATGTGTGCGCGGTACTACCACTGACAAGGGTCAAGCGGTACTACCGCCCACCCGAGCGGTACTACCGCTGCGGAGCAGGCGATGGGGGGTTATGTCGGGGCAGGGGGAGTTGTTTCTCCCCCATACCCTTTCGCCCCACTCGTCTTCCTCGTCGCTCCAGTGACCTCTCGCTGCAGGAGGGGCCCAGCCGGCCGCCGGTTTCGTGTCGTCCCTCTCCATTTCCTCCGGTGGAGTCGATCCCCACCACGTCCTCTAGCCATGGATGCCGGTATTTCCCCCGTTCCCATTCTCTCTTTGCCTAGATCTTGCATCTAGTTTTTAGGGGCAATAGCCATTGTTCTTCTCATCTTTTGGCTAAGGCGAGGCTTGAGTAGGATGGAGATGGCTTCTAGGCCCTGTGGATTGAAGTTTGGTAGGTTTATTTTTGAATTTGGCATCTCCGGTAGTGCCGGATCCATCCACGGCAGTAGGGAACCGCCGTTCCCCATCTGGCGCGGTACTACCGCCCAACTCGAGCGGTACTGCCGCTTATGGGTCGCGGTACTACTGTTCCCCATCTGGCGCGGTACTACCGCCCTCTTCGAGCGGTACTACCGCGCAAGCTAGATGCCTAATTCCATCTTTTCCTACCAAGCTTTGATCCGTGTTGTGTTCTTTGGTGGCTTATGCTCTTTTCTTTCGTGTGTTTCTTCTGCTCGTGTGTTTGGTTCCAGGTGGTGATCATCCTGAGTAGCAGGCCCGCCATGTCAACCCAAGTCGTGCCACGTCAAAGCGCTACAGCACTTCTGAGTCAGCCGGTGATTCATCTAGTGCTCAACCGCCGCCAGCAGGCGCAACCTCAAGTGCTCCACCGCCACCTCAGCACACGAAGAGATCTGCAAGCAAGCCAAAGGGAAAGACTATGACTGAGATGACTGCCAAGGAGTTTTGGGCAAAGCGTCGCCGCAACCCCTATGAGGAAGACCAAGATCCCACTTTGGTCAACCGCCCGTTCTGGAACCGCTTTCAGTTCGTCATCTTCTTTGATGTGATCAAGGCTGAGAAGAATCACTTTGTTGATGTCCGTTCCATCGACACCGATCCAATGGAAAAGGACCCTGCGTACTTTGGCGAAGCCCTTCAGATGTGCACTCAGTTGAACATTCTCAGAATCATGCAGTTCAACAAGGACTTTGATGCCGACATCATATGCCAATTCTATGCCACTGTCCATCTTGGAACTGATGCAAAAAGGACTTTGACTTGGATGACAGATGGCAAGTTTCTCTCTGTCATGTGGAAGGCCTCCATGGAGTTACTTGGTGTGGAAGATCACAGGCTTGAGCATCCAGTCGGCTTCCGCCCTCACCGCAATGTCACCTCCACTCACAAGCAAGCTCTCTGGCCCTACTGCTCTCAGAAGGTTAACCCCAAGACAAAGAAGGTAGCCTATGAGCTGTCTACCTATCTGGACATCCTTCACCATGTCTTCCGCGAGACACTTTTCCTGGGCATTGGGAATCTGGATATGGTCCACTCATATCTTGTGGACATGCTTCTCTTCTGCCAGCATGATAAGGAAGAAACCACTGGAGAGACCCTGGACATTTCTCATGTTATGTGGTCTGAACTTCTGTCTGCCATTTCTGAGCGCAAGTGCCCGATCTATGGTCCTTTCATCATGCTGCTCATTGAGAAGGCCTGGGCACATCACTATCCCAGGGCTGCGCTGGAAACTGGAGAGTTGATTTCTCATGATATCAAACGTCTGAGGAAGAAGGACAACTGGGGCACCCAGGCCCCTCGATCTGATGATCCACCTTCTGTGGCTGCCATGGAGTCCGAGGACGATGCTGAGGCCGACATGGATGAGGACTATGAGCCCTCCGGTGTGGAGCCCTCATGGGCTAAGAGGATTAGGCGCAAGATGAAGAAGCTTTTCTGCATGGAGTCTCATGGTCAGTGCATGTCTCATGTCTCTGAGATGAAGGCCCGCAGACGTCACAAGGAGCTCATGCGCTAGTTGGGTGCCACTGTTAACAGCGGATCTGAGGAGAGGATCACTGATGAGGAGGAGTGGGTTCAGCAGCATTGCCCATGGACCGATACAGACGCCGAGCAGTTTCCGACCAACGACGGCGGTGCAGACGATCCCGCTGAGATGTGATGTTCGAGATCCTCAGCTTGCTATCACCTGGAGCCGTAGCAACGCGCTTTGCCCTTTTGGTGTCTCGCTGCCAAAGGGGGAGAGAGTTTAGGGATTTGTGTTGTTGCCGTGTTGCGAGTGTGTCTTTGTGGTTTGTGGTGTCTTTGTGGTTGTGGTGTCTTGTGTTTTCTCGTCGTTTTGCTTGGTTTCTTTTGGTGCCAGTGAGACCTAAATTCTAGGCATATGGTGTGAGACATATGCTACCTTATCTTTACCTTTATTATCTATGTCTATCTAGTACTGTAGTATCTTATGAGTTGCATGCTTATCCTGTTTTATACCCTGCTCTCATGTATCGTATGCTTAGAATTGTTGGACTATAAAATATAGGGGGTGTCTTGATCCTAATGTGTGTGTCTTGCATTCCAAAGGCACTACTAACTAGGTGCACACATTCAGGGGGAGCCCGTCTATATTGTGTACTTCTAAGTATATTTACTTTCATGTCTTTTCCCTGTGCAAATCCCTGGTTGTCATCAATCCACCAAAAAGGGGGAGATTGTTAAGGCATATATCTCTCGATGTAGTTTTGGTGATTGATGACAACATATTTGCGGACTAACCATGCGCTCTGAGCATTTCAGAGATTCATCCTTTGGCTCGATACGATTTCTTTCCCCTCGGAGTGTTTTTCAAGACGGTGTAGCTCTTTCGTTTCTTGTTGGTGGACTAGTTTCAAAGGAGTCACCGTACTATCAAGAGGGGGTCCGCTTTGGTAAGGCTAGAGTGGAATCATCACATACACTTCTGTTTCACACCCTCTGGGCCTCCCCGCGTTGTTGGAGGTTTGATTCCCTGTTGTTTGGGCAGTCTTTGGCCCCAGCGATAGTGCCACTTGAGGGTCCTCAGCGGCAGTACCGCTGCGGTACCGGGCCACTACCGCCTCGACTCGAGGGGGCGCTTCTCGTGTCGGGTTGAGCGGCACTTGCAGCGGTAGTAGGTGCGGTAGTACCGCCCTACCACCACGGCAGTACCACGCTGGGCCAGTCCCTCCTCTTTCTTCAAGCCCTCCCAGGATGGGCGGTAGTACCGCAAGGGGGAGCGGTAGTACCGCTGGGTCCAGCGGTAGTACCGCCCTCTACGGGGCTATTTTGGGGGTAACGGTTGGATGGGTCCTTTTGTATAAAAGGGGGTCCCCTTCTTCCTCGTTGACTCACCTCTTCCCCCATAAGCTCCATTAATGCTGCAAGCTCCATTTTTGCCCGATCTCCCTCCCTAGCCAATCATACTTGTTGATTTGCTCAGGAGTGGTTGAGAAGGCCCCGATCTACACTTCCACCAAGAGAAATTTGATTCCACCACCAATCCCTAGCGGATCTTGTTACTCTTGGGTGTTTGAGCACCCTAGACGGTTGAGGTCACCACGGAGCCATAGTCCATTGTGGTGAAGCTTCATGGTGTTGTTGGGAGCCTCCGATTGAGTTGTGGAGTTTGCCCCAACCTTGTTTGTAAAGGTCCGGTCGCCGCCTCCAAGGGCACCAATAGTGGAATCACGGCATCTCGCATTGTGTGAGGGCGTGAGGAGAATACGGTGGCCCTAGTGGCTTCTTGGGGAGCATTGTGCTTCCACACCGCTCTAACAGAGACGTACTTCCCCTCAAAAGGAAGGAACTTCGGTAACACATCCTCATCTTCACCGGGTCCACTCTTGGTTATCTCTTACCTTTACTTGTGCAAACTTATTAGTGTTACTTCTCTTGCTTGCTTGTGTGTTCGTTGTTGTTGCATCATATAGGTTGCTCACCTAGTTGCACATCTAGAAAACCTACTTTGATGCAAAGTTTAATTTGGTAAAGAAAAGCTAAAAGTTGTTAGTTGCCTATTCACCCCCCCTCTAGTAAACCATATCGATCCTTTCAGTTTGTATAAAATTTATCGGTTATGCGGTTTGTATATTACAGTGTTATTTTCACATAAGTTACTGGGGTATATTTTTCAAAAAAAAATTGCCTCCTTGGTCAAGGTTACCGTAGTGTTTGTAGGTAAGTTATCGTGTATGCGGTTCGTATATTACTGTGTTATTTTCACATAAGTTATCGGTGGTATATGTTTGAACAATTTTTCCGTCCTTGGTCAAAGTTATCGCCGTGTTTGTATGTAAGTTATTGGGTATGCGATTTGTATGTTACCGTGATATATTCACATATTACCTCGGGTAAGTTTTTCAACAACTTTTTTCTTGTAAAAATTAACATGGTGTTTGTATGTAAGTTAGTGGTTGTGCGGTGCTTAGATTACCATGTTATTCGCATAGATATTACCAGGGTATGTTTGAAAAAAAATTCCCTTGGTCAATATTACCGCGGTACTTATATATAAGTTATGATATTTTCACATATTTCTAGTGGGTTTTTTCTACAACTATTTTTTCCGGGTCAAAGTTCTTGGGTACAAAGACTCAAGATCATAAAACTAGCAATAAAATAATTGTTTGCTTTGTTTTTTAGAAACATTTATAACTTTATTCGTACTCATAACATTGCAACTACACTGATATGGACCTAAGATCCAACAAAATACAAAGTAACTCATATGCCTAAAAATTACAACAAATCTCTTGAAAATGCTTCTTCGCGGCGTCAATCACTGGTCGAAGAAATACTCCAAAGACTTCAGTAAAGAGGCTCCAATTGAACTGGAGCAATGATGTTGTCACTCTTTCACCTGCACTGTGACGCCCCCGATTTAATCGTACACTAATCATGCACGCAAACGTGTACGATCAAGATCAGGGACTCACGGGAAGATATCACAACACAACTCTAAAACATAAATAAGTCATACAAGCATCATAATACAAGCCAGGGGCCTCGAGGGCTCGAATACAAGTGCTCGATCATAGACGAGTCAGCGGAAGCAACAATATCTGAGTACAGACATAAGTTAAACAAGTTTGCCTTAAGAAGGCTAGCACAAACTGGGATACAGATCGAAAGAGGCGCAGGCCTCCTACCTGGGATCCTCCTAACTACTCCTGGTCGTCGTCAGCGGGCTGCACGTAGTAGTAGGCACCTCCGGTGTAGTAGGGGTCGTCGTCGACGGTGGCGTCTGGCTCCTGGACTCCAGCATCTGGTTGCGACAACCAGAAAGAAAGGAAAGGCGGGAAAAGGGGGGAGAAAGCAACCATGAGTACTCATCCAAAGTACTCACAAGCAAGGAACTACACTACATATGCATGGGTATATGTGTAAGGAGGCCATATCGGTGGACTGAACTGCAGAATGCCAGAATAAAAGGGGGATAGCTAGTCCTATCGAAGACTACGCTTGTGGCAGCCTCCGTCTCGCAGCACGTAGAAGAGAGTAGATTGAAGTCCTCCAAGTAGCATCTCCAAGTAGCATCTCCAAGTAGCATCTCCAGTAGCATCACATAGCATAATCCTACCCGGCGATCCCCTCCTCATATCCCTGAGGGAGAGCGACCACCGGTTGTATCTGGCACTTGGAAGGGTGTGTTTTATTAAGTATCCGGTTCTAGTTGTCATAAGGTCAAGGTACAACTCCAAGTCGTCCTGTTACCGAAGATCACGACTATTCGAATAGATTAACTTCCCTGCAGGGGTGCACCACATAACCCAACACGCTCGATCCCATTTGGCCGGACACACTTTCCTGGGTCATGCCCGGCCTCGGAAGATCAACACGTCGCAGCCCCACCTAGGCACAACAGAGAGGTCAGCACGCCGGTCTAAACCTAAGCGCACAGGGGTCTGGGCCCATCGCCCTTAGCACACCTGCACGTTGCGTACGCGGCCGGTGAGCAGACCTAGCAACCTCCATTACAAAGGAAGTTGCGTTAACGCAGTCCAACCCGGCGCGCGCCGCTCAGTCGCTGACGTCAAGAAGGCTTCGGCTGATACCACGACGCCGGGATACCCATAACTACTCCGGCGTAGATGGTTAGTGCGTATAGGCTCGTAGCCGACTCAGATCAAATACCAAGATCTCGTTAAGCGTGTTAAGTATCCGCAAACGCCGAACAGGGCCAGGCCCACCTGTCTCCTAGGTGGTCTCAACCTGCCCTGCCGCTCCGCCACAAAGTAACAGTCGGGGGCCGTCGGGAACCCAGGCCCACCTCTACCGGGATGGAGCCACCTGCCCCTTCAGCCCCCATCTCCGAACAGTATCACAGGTAATGTAACTGTGTAAAGTATATCGTATATGCCCGTGATCACCTCCCGAAGTGATCACGGCCCAGTAGTATAGCATGGCAGACGGACAAGAGTGTAGGGCCACTGATGGAACACTAGCATCCTATACTAAGCAGTAGGATAGCAGGTAATGGTAACAACAGTAGTAGCAAGGACAGGCTATGCATCAGGATAGGAATAACGGAAAGCAGTAACATGCTACACTACTCTAATGCAAGCAGTATAGAGAAAAGAGTAGG
>NC_041390.1:109164054-109171557 GCF_002162155.2 Triticum dicoccoides
GCCCAGATCGGGCAGAGGGGGGGACGGCGCGGAGCGAGGGGGGAGTGGGGGGTTCGTCCCCGATCCAATCTGGATCGGGAGGAGGGTGGGAACGATGTGGGGGGGGAGTGCGGGTGGTTGGGTTAGGGTTTGCGGGGGGTGTGGGGATAAGGTGTGGCCGACTGGGCCAGTTGGGCCGGCTTGTCAGGCCACTGGCTGGGCCGAGGCCCAGTTGGCCTGGGGGTTTTCTTCCTTTTTCTTTTTATATATATTTTCTTGTCTCTTTTTATTTGTAGTTTCTTTTATTTTCAGTTTTATAAAATTACCACTAGTGCCTAATTTGTATTTACCAATAAACTACTACGAGATTAATTCTTAACCCATAATAAAATAGTGTTAGCATTTTATAAATTCAATAGGCATTTGTTTAATTGTTTTCACTATTGTTTTAATTGTTTTAGGGCCTTTAAACATTTTATCAAAGTTTGGTTTCTCCACCATAATTATCTATGTATTATTTGGTTCACTCCGAACATTTAAATTTTAATATTTGAAAACTTTTATTGTTTACTCGATTTTTGAATTTGAAATTCGAACTAGGTTCCGAACTAACGCGAGTTTATCCACAGTAACCGAGGTAACGTGGCATCATTAGCGGGGATTACTGTAGCTTAATTACTCGGGCGTCACAATTCTCCTCCACTACAAGAAATCTCGTCCCGAGATTTAAGAGGGGAGTAAGGGGAAAGTTCTGGCTACGATATTCTAACGGATCTTCTCGAAGAAGTTAATTCCTTTCGTTGATGTCTTCAATCCTTTATTCCGATGCATCATGATAAACTTGTCATCATTTCTTCGGGAGCTCCATCGTACTTACGAAAAGATAAGGGGCAGCTCACTACGACATAATGCTTTTAAGGGAAACAATATGGGGTTAACCCATGAATTAGTATAAGATTATCTCTCGAGTTGAACATATGAAATACCTCGAGAGTAAGGTACGAAGGTACCATAATAGGCTCCAAGCGGATAGATAGTTGCTCGAAGCCTGAACCAGAGTGAGAAAGGGGTTCAGAGTAGCGAGAGTAAGTATTGCGTCTGATACCAGAATAGACCACTAGGACAGTGGCCCGTGGATTACATACGAGTCCACGCGCGAGGAATAACTTTGGGAATAGGGGGTGTACAGGACAGTCAGGTTTCGATCCTGTGGAACTGTGGGTTATGGGCCCACCATGTGGTTTTTTTTTAATAGGAGCAGTGACATTTTTCACGGTCATGATAGCAAGGCATGTCAGAGAGTACCAAGTCAGTTATGTCGGCATCAACGTTGGTACCAAGGGCGAGGGACGAAGAGAACCACTTTCCTGCTCGTTGAACGAGGCGGACCAATAGGCAAGGTTCTCGTCCATCGGTGGCTACCGGAATGTCATCAACAATAGTAACAGGGTCTTACTGACAGAATTGCACACCGAGGAGTTTACATAAGCAGTAGAATATTGCTGCTTAGATCATATAGATCACAAGAAAGGTTCAAACAACCAATGGAAAGTAAAATATGATTATCATATTAAACAGAACAATGGAAAGGAAAATGTGTCTAAACACATATTTCAGGGACATATCCTTCCCAAGGACAAGCAGAGCCTGATATCCGTGGCAGGATATAATGTAGACAACTCTTTAGGTTAGGGGGGAGGAATCTCATGATATTACCCATACAACGGTGTTAGGATAAATGATAAATAAAATTTAGCATCGTGCTTCAAATGTTCCTGTTGAAAATCGGAGTACCATTGACATGCTTCGAGATAGCATTGACATGGTCTTCAGGTGAAGATCAGACTTTGGAAACACGAAGGATCCATCAGGAATAACTTGTAGAATAAGTCTTACAATTTCCTCCATGAAGAATGGTTGTCCTTGCAAAAGAAATTATAACGATAGGTCCTCCACCCAGGGGGGGTGCTAGGCATGACATCATGTTACCGGGTCACGTAGAGATCAATGTTACAACTCTTGGAGATATGTCCCAACCATCATATCTGACCGAGATTCAGATCCGGTTGGTGTCAGGATACCTCAGACTTAGGATACCTGAGAAGAAAAGGTGCAACGCAAATTGACGAGATGACATTGTAGGATTCTCGGGGAAATGAACTATGAAGTGATTTCCGTTATCAAGAGTCCATCATTAACCCAAGGAGAGGACAAGGAGGTGTCTGGTGAACTCAACGGCAATTCACCGAGATTCCTAAAAGATGGATGTCCACAATTAAGTGAACAAGGAGATAACATTTGTCAGATCAAATGATATAAGGAAGTATGCTCGAGGAAAACATACACAATTAAACATTGGTTGAAAGGTGCGCCCGAAATATGGGTTGGGTTGCACGACCAATGTCAGAATGGTGATGCAATAATCAATAGCCTAAGAATGAACTTTCGACCATTAACTTCAAAGAGATAGGGTTGCTAGAAGGAAAGAATCCAAACAACACCGTTCACTTGTTGGAATTAACACAGGGACCAAGAAAGAATGGTGATGGTGAGAAGTATTTCTATGTCAAGAATTCTCAAGAGGTGGAACAAATCTCAGAACATTCTTGACATAAAGGACGGTAATACTCCAAGGTAAAGAAGAACAATTACTGGATAGCAAGGAAACCAAGGTACAACACAAATTGTGAACAAGTTTGTGTTGGGGGGGGGGGAGGCAAGAATGTTGCCGATGATAACTCAAATCATCGAGGGACAAGGATGGTATTTCTCATCATGAATTCAATTGATATCCTGGAAGAACTCATAAGGTTGATGAGGATCACGACACATTTGTCGACAGATTTCATGAAGAAGTAATCAATCAGCGACGACATCAAGTCAAAGGAATGATGATGCCAAAAGTCATTGGAACCATGGGTACGACACAAACTCGAACTCAAGCTTGTTGTTTAAGGTGAAAGGGTATGACGAGGAAAATCGACGTAAGGTTAGTTCATCGTCGAAAATTGGTGCTCCGAGAATAAGGACCAGGTAGCACCGTTAGAATCGTCACGACAATGATATAGCCAAACAGGCTAGGAATGGCGTGATCGGGTACAAACTCGTACTTATAGAAGCTTACTGAAGAGTTGCTGAACCGTAGAGCGGACTCGGTTCAGTTATCGGTGTCTTTGAGTGTTTAATAACTCAGAGCCCATGAAAAATTGTAATCAGTGGGAACGTAGCACTTGATGAAGAACTCATAAGAAGTTATGCAGTTCCATGATAATCTCGAGATACCAGGGGGTAATACTCGACGACAGATCAAAATAGAGGTTGGACTGGGGTATTGCTCTGCAGAAGACAAGGGCTTAAACTTGCACGAGAATTGGTATTTAAAGGAGAACATGGTCGGAACCACGATTGAAAAAGGCCAGATCCCAGATATAAGATGAACTTATACCAAGGGAATAATTAATTTTAAAAGAAGCTTCGATGAGAAGATCTACATCGTGTCTATGGGCATGAACACAAAGTTCAAGGTCGACTCCCACTTCTTCAATGTATAATCTTCCATTCACTTCTCGCTTTGATAAAGGCATTAGTGTTGAAAGTTTTACCTGGTGAAATACCAGATGAGTATGACTCGTGAAATCTTCCGAGTTCACACATATTAAGGAAGGCATAGGTTCAACCCATCCGGGCATCTTACGAACATATACCACAAACTTCGGGGTAATTAATACAAGCTCGAAAGTAGAGCATTGTTGGTCAAGCAGAGGATACAATGTACCAAAGGCATTATGTATCAGGGGAAAGAGCTCACAAGGTGATTAATTATGAAGGGCATAAAATCCAACAAAGGAACCGATGGTCCACAACAGAGCTGGTGTGGGTATCGGTACTCTATCAAAGGAAGAAGGAATGCAAGTGCACCGGATTATAGATACAACTGACTAACTCAATTGTCAAATGCAAAGGAATTATGATTCCCAAATCAAGGGATCAGAAGCAATGCTCTGATTAGGGGTGGATAAGTTGAATAGCCTTAGGGTACAATCAAAGACAATTCGATTGGTCGAGAACCAATTCTAGTTAAAAGAATGGCAGCTCAGCCGGAAAAGTAGTTTATAAGGATCAATGATGATTGCGTGTATTCGCAAACATATTGAGTCAATAGACCCAAAATGATAAAGACAAGGAATGTCAATAAGACTACGAGACTTATGGGATTAACCATAATGCGAGCAAGCAAGAATTTCAAGAGCCAAAGGCTCCAAAGGATTTTCGGAAGATCAAATAGTATTTTGAAGACTTTTGTGAAACTCATGAACAACTGGGGATGAGCGGATACTCAATAATTGCAATAATTAACCGTAGGGGTATTCAGGTGACAAAGAACAGCAAGGCAGTAAGCTCAAAGGATTATCGAAACAACGATGAGTTTTCAGGTTATCTTGTAATAACAAGACCAACTGGGGATGAATGTAAGAATAACAACTGCAAGTAGTTATCCATAAGGGTTTGCGGTGTAAGGGGAATTGCAAACGCGATGAACACAAGTTCTCGGGTTAACAGCGGAGAGTATCTTCAGGGTCTTCTGGTGCAGCAGACGATTATCAGTAACAAGGGGCTCTCCGGGTGAAAGTGATAACGAGACCCTATTGTTAGATTTAGTAAACTTCATTTAACCCGAATAGAGGAGAGATCAGAGTCCCAGAGTAAAGGTCGAGGAGTAAAAGATCCTACTACCACCCAATGGCGACGTGTGCCCGTAAGACACACAGTCATGTTAGTAAAAGTTTTGCAATGTCTAGACTCGACTTCGGCCAAGGAGTTGGAAGGGGGATTCCTACAGGCAGTTGGCTCTGATACCAACTTGTGACGTCCCCGATTTAATCGTACACTAATCATGCACGCAAACGTGTACGATCAAGATCAGGGACTCACGGGAAGATATCACAACACAACTCTAAAACATAAATAAGTCATACAAGCATCATAATACAAGCCAGGGGCCTCGAGGGCTCGAATACAAGTGCTCGATCATAGACGAGTCAGCAGAAGCAACAATATCTGAGTACAGACATAAGTTAAACAAGTTTGCCTTAAGAAGGCTAGCACAAACTGGGATACAGATCGAAAGAGGCGCATGCCTCCTGCCTGGGATCCTCCTAACTACTCCTGGTCGTCGTCAGCGGGCTGCACGTAGTAGTAGGCACCTCCGGTGTAGTAGGGGTCGTCGTCGACGGTGGCGTCTGGCTCCTGGACTCCAGCATCTGGTTGCGACAACCAGAAAGAAAGGAAAGGGGGGAAAGGGGGGAGAAAGCAACCGTGAGTACTCATCCAAAGTACTCGCAAGCAAGGAACTACACTACATATGCATGGGTATATGTGTAAGGAGGCCATATCGGTGGACTGAACTGCAGAATGCCAGAATAAAAGGGGGATAGCTAGTCCTATCGAAGACTACGCTTCTGGCAGCCTCCGTCTCGCAGCACGTAGAAGAGAGTAGATTGAAGTCCTCCAAGTAGCATCTCCAAGTAGCATCTCCAAGTAGCATCTCCAAGTAGCATCTCCAGTAGCATCGCATAGCATAATCCTACCCGGCGATCCCCTCCTCATATCCCTGAGGGAGAGCGACCACCGGTTGTATCTGGCACTTGGAAGGGTGTGTTTTATTAAGTATCCGGTTCTAGTTGTCATAAGGTCAAGGTACAACTCCAAGTCGTCCTGTTACCGAAGATCACAGCTATTCGAATAGATTAACTTCCCTGCAGGGGTGCACCACATAACCCAACACGCTCGATCCCATTTGGCCGGACACACTTTCCTGGGTCATGCCCTGCCTCGGAAGATCAACACGTCACAGCCCCACCTAGGCACAACAGAGAGGTCAGCACGCCGGTCTAAACCTAAGCGCACAAGGGTCTGGGCCCATCGCCCTTAGCACACCTGCACGTTGCGTACGCGGCCGGTGAGCAGACCTAGCAACCTCCATTACAAAGGAAGTTGTGTTAACGCAGTCCAACCCGGCGCGCGCCACTCAGTCGCTGACGTCAAGAAGGCTTCGGCTGATACCACAACGCCGGGATACCCATAACTACTCCCGCGTAGATGGTTAGTGCGTATAGGCTCGTAGCCGACTCAGATCAAATACCAAGATCTCGTTAAGCGTGTTAAGTATCCGCGAACGCCGAACAGGGCCAGGCCCACCTGTCTCCTAGGTGGTCTCAACCTGCCCTGCCACTCCGCCACAAAGTAACAGTCGGGGGCCGTCGGGAACCCAGGCCCACCTCTACCGGGATGGAGCCACCTGCCCCTTCAGCCCCCATCTCCGAACAGTATCACAGGTAATGTAACTGTGTAAAGTATATCGTATATGCCCGAGATCACCTCCCGAAGTGATCACGGCCCAGTAGTATAGCATGGCAGACGGACAAGAGTGTAGGGCCACTGATGGAACACTAGCATCCTATACTAAGCAGTAGGATAGTAGGTAATGGTAACAACAGTAGTAGCAAGGACAGGCTATGCATCAGGATAGGAATAACGGAAAGCAGTAACATGCTACACTACTCTAATGCAAGCAGTATAGAGAAAAGAGTAGGCGATATCTGGTGATCAAAGGGGGGGCTTGCCTGGTTGCTCTGGCAAGAGAGAGGGGTCGTCAACACCGTAGTCGAACTGGGCAGCAGCAGCGTCGGTCTCGTAGTCTACCGGAGAGAAGAGGGGGAAGAAACAATGAATACCAAGTAAACAGATGCATATCGATGCATGACATGTCAAGGAGCGATGCTAGGTGTGCCCTAACGTGGTATGAGGTGGTACTGGTTAAGGGGGGAATCATCCGGAAAAGTATTCCCGGTGTTTCGTGTTTTCGGGCAGAGGAGCCGGAGGGGGAAAGTTGCGGATTCGATAGGTTAGGGGGGTGTGGCGGACGAACGGACTGCGTATCCGGATTCGTCTCGTCGCTCTAAGCAACTTTCATGTAGAAAGTATTTTCATCCGAGTTACGGTTTATTTTATATTAATTTTTAAAGTTTTTAAATCATTTTCTAATTCGTTAATTATTAATTAAATTCAAAAAATAGTATTACTGCATCAGCATGATGTCAGCATGACATCATCAGTCAACAGAGGTGTTGACTGGTCAGGCTGACGTGTGGGACCCACCTGTCATACTCTGTTTAATTAATTAGGGTTAGGTTAACTAACTACTGCTTAGTTAGACTAACAGGTTAATTACTAATTAAGTAGGATTAATTAACTTAATTAATTCATTAGATAATTAATTGATTAATAATTAATTTTATTAAATCATTTTTATTTTTATCTATTATTTTTATTTTTAATACTTTTTTTAAACGTTCTGTGGGGTGGGGCCCCCATGTCAGTGGGCCACTGGGGTCTATCGGGTCGGGCGTGCGAGCACGCGGGCACGAGCGCTCGATGGGGCGAGCCTGGGCGCTGGCCCAGGTGAACGGTGGGGGGGGGGCGCCCGCGAGGCACGGAGCGGGGCGGGCCGCGTGATGCAGGGGC
>NC_041390.1:109172503-109258504 GCF_002162155.2 Triticum dicoccoides
ACGATGTGGGGGGGGGGAGTGCGGGTGGTTGGGTTAGGGTTTGCGGGGGGTGTGGGGATAAGGTGTGGCCGACTAGGCCAGTTGGGCCGGCCTGTCAGGCCACTGGCTGGGCCGAGGCCCAGTTGGCCTGGGGGTTTTCTTCCTTTTTCTTTTTATATATATTTTCTTGTCTCTTTTTATTTGTAGTTTCTTTTATTTTCAGTTTTATAAAATTACCACTAGTGCCTAATTTGTATTTACCAATAAACTACTACGAGATTAATTCTTAACCCATAATAAAATAGTGTTAGCATTTTATAAATTCAATAGGCATTTGTTTAATTGTTTTCACTATTGTTTTAATTGTTTTAGGGCCTTTAAACATTTTATCAAAGTTTGGTTTCTCCGCCAGAATTACCTATGTATTATTTGGTTCACTCCGAACATTTAAATTTTAATATTTGAAAACTTTTATTGTTTACTCGATTTTTGAATTTGAAATTCGAACTAGGTTCCGAACTAACGCGAGTTTATCCACAGTAACCAAGGTGACGTGGCATCATTAGCGGGGATTACTGTAGCTTAATTACCCGGGTGTCACACTCTTTCACCTGCACGAACTTTACAAATAATGATTTTTAAAAGCACCTTGAGTTGCCCATCCAAAGAGATGGAAAGCCTTGATCGATAAACGTACTTGGGTCGGGGATGATCCCCTAGATGTATAGGCCATCAAATCACTATATTTTCATCATGTTGTCGATGAAAGATTTTACTTTCACAAAGAATCAAACCAACAAAAAGGCTTGACACAACAACATAAGCAAATCAGATCAACGAGTGAAAATTTATTCTCACAAAACTATGATAATCACTAGATGATGACGAAGAATATAGAGATCTTGAAGATACGAGGTCCCCCCACCTCTCAGCACCAAGATGGCAGCCGGAGGCGAGGGGACCTAAATTTCTCACATGGCAACAACGGCGGCACAAGAAACCCTTATTGTTTGTTTAGTTTCTTTTTGCAGGGTAGTTGTTTGTTTATAGTATGGTTGTTTGGCTGAAGCAAGGGCCCTCATCTAGCCTTCCCACGTGCATAAAAGGACGTCGGTAGAAACTTGAGCCCAAAATGGTGGACGCAGCTTTGGTGCCTTAAAGCCACCTACCTTTGGGTCACTGACATGTGGGTCAGCCACCTGTTGGGCCCACATGTCATAGACACAAAGATAGGTGCTTTAAGGCACCGAAGCATCGTTCCAAAATGGTAGATGGCTGTTGTAAAACAATTACCAGATTGGCCGAAACTTTTACCAACAAAAACGATCAAACGCACGGTGACATTCCTGTGTACTAATATGGCTAAGAGATCAATAGTTTGGTTTCCTAACTCCAACAAAAGCCCAAACGCCGGTGAGTTAGTTGCAGGGTTGAGCTCGCTTCCTAGCTACCGGTGTTCGACACCCACTATGCTATTTTTCATCATTTTTATCCTCTGCTGTGGACAGATGGGAGCATTAGGTGCGGATAACCACAGCCGCCAGATGCGGATCGGACGGAGTTGCATGGGTTCGGTACTTCCACCAAGAAGATGTGGTGTGCCACTTAGATTTCCCTTTTAAAAGATATGTTTTCTGAAATTCTACACCATAATTTATAAGTTAATGAATTTTTAGAATATACTACTTTTAAAACAAGAATATATACATTTAAATCAAACATTTATAAAAAATTGACCGCCTTTCAAATTTGTTGAATATTTTTAAAATTTATTAAAAAATAAATTTAATTATAAAAATCTACTTTTTCATATTTTATTTCATTTATATAAACCGAATATAACATTTTTGCATCTAAAATAAAAAATTACAATAGATTCTGGAATAAAAATGGGTCCGGACCATTTTTACTCCACGGTGACCGATCCTGGGATTTTGGCCAGCCCAGCACAGCGCCGCATCCGCGTTTACTCGCTATACCGCGCCTTATGTTACAGGATAGGAGCTCTACATTCTAAGCTTGAACATTTTTACAGGATATGAGTGTGCAAAAATATAAAATAAAGAGAAAACCTAAGAAAAGAGCCAATGCAATATCAGTGAAAACACCTATTTGAAAACCACAGGGACAAACCTTGTGGGCGCTAAATTATTGCGCTGGCCCAAAATAGTCGGCTGCAGGCGAGCTATAATAAAAATCAGTACTGGCGACGTATATCCTCTGCAATAGTTGCTCAATAAAAAATGCCCCTGCAATATTTCAAAGTCCCACACTCTATAGTGGGTCGGCCCAGTTTCTCTGTTTGCTTTTTCAGGTTTTTCGGTGTTTACATTCGTGTTTTTTGGTGTTCGCGTTTCCCTTTTTTTGTTGCCTCTTTTTTCTTCTTTCTTTTTCCTCCCCATTTTGGATTTTACTATTTTTTATTTTCCTGCACTTTCGTTTGAAGTCAAAACTTATAAATTTGAAAACATTTCTTTAAAATTGTTGAACTTTTTAAGCACAAGAAGATTTTTTTTAATTATTCAACTTTTTAAGTATCCGTCAATATTTTGTGATTTTGTGATTTTTTAATATATTTTTATTAATGAAAGCTTTTAAAAAAATTATCAACATTCTTTAAATGCACAACATTATCAGAAATATGTTATTTTTAAAATCTACGCCATAATTTAAAGGTTCATGAATTTTGAGAATATAAAGATTTTTTAAACAAGAAAATATTTTATTGAAGTCGAACATTAGTAAAAATTTGACCACCTTTAAATTTTTGAATATTTTGAAACTTTACAAATTATTTTAAAATTTAATGATAAAACTATATTTTAGTATTTTATTTCATTTATCTAAACCGAATATAACAATTTTTTATCTGAAATAAAAAATTCCAATAGACTGAAATAAAAATGGCCCCGGGCAATCTTTGGTCCACGGTGAGCGGTACCTGGGATTTTGGCTAGCCCAGCACAGCGCCGCATCCGCGCTTATCCCACGCCTTATACTACAGGATAGGAGCTCTACTTTCTAAGCTTGAACATTTTTATTTTGTCAAAACAAGCAAACCCTCAAAACAAATGTGAACGAAGAAGTAGGGACGTTGTAGTTGTACTTCTGTTCGACAGGTCTGGAACTTGGGAGATCGCCTTAATTAGGGCTATGATCGCCGTTAATTTTTCTCTCCAAACCGGGCGCCCACCTATGTTCGACAGGTCTGGAACTCAGAAATGAAGATCATCAGAGCCATTTCTACCGTGTGGCACCACTTTGACGACATCCTGCTCTTCTGCTAATCCTTGCCCAAAGAACAGTAGTAGAGTACATCTGACCTCAACACTTAGCAGAGATTAGCACCATGGATAAATATGGACCTCGAGAGACAGGAGCAACAACAGAATGGGAAACCACACACAGAGATCCAGAGCCGAGCCCTGCATCTGCTGCTCGATTTTGGGTTCTTCTTCTAGTGTGATGATTTGCTCAAGAGCATACACGCATCAGAGTAGCGCTATGATCCAAACTCCTTGAAAATCTTGTGGTGCACATCGATGGCTTATCGTGTCGGCAGGAAGGCCACAGGCCAAAAGCTTTCCGGCCATGCTGCATAATGCACAGATACAGAACAGCAAAATCATACACTGTTTCAGGTGCTAAACCTCTCGATCGTCAAGCAGCCAACAATCTCGGAAAGCAAATGACCCAGTTCACACAAGTTCATGTAAATTTCCTCTTGCTTTCTTCCATTAGGCATCTAATTAATCGATACTATAGCAAAATAGCAGAGGCAGCAACTCGTGGATGATACACAAGTAAGAAGACAGAAAGATGGCAAAAATTATCAGTCTATTTCCCGTGGATTACATGATGATATGATGATGATGAGCTTATTCACATTATCACATAAGGCAGAGTATCAGATATTCAGAACTTGAGTGGTAGTAAAACGGAGACCAAAAATCCAATTCTATCGAGATAGTAGAAGAAGCACTTCGCAGTAGGCAGCCGCGCCGCCGCGTTAGTCCGGGAGCGGGAAGGGGGAGGGAGGTGACGCATCCGAAGCAGCAGGCGGGAGGCCGATCAGAGGCGGAGCAGCGTGTCGCAGCGCCAGTCCATCTCGTCGGCGGCGGCCGCGGGGTCCGGCAGGTTCAGATCGAAGGGCAGCGAGGACGAGGAGGGGCGCGGCGGCGCGGCGGCCTCGTCTGCGGCCGCGGCGGCGCCCCCCGACGCGCCGTCCTCGCACACCGCGGACGAGGAGGAGCCGCAGTAGCTGCGGCAGTCCTCCTCGATGGCCGGGGCGCCGATCGCGGCGGCGCGGAAGAGGACGCTGGTGGGCGGGACGTTCCCGCCGCTCCAGGACTCGATCGTGCTGCTGTGGCTGGACGTGGCCGCCGCGGCCATCGTCGCCGGCGCGGCGACGGGGGCGGGGGGCGGCGCGCGCGGCGGCGCCGCGGCGGGGGAGGCGGGGAAGTTGGTGCGCGCGGCAGCGCCGCGGAGGTTCCGGGCGGCGGCGTCGTAGGCGCGCGCGGCGGCCTCGGCGGAGTCGAAGGTACCGAGCCAGATCGGGGTCTTCTTGGCCGGGTCGCGGATCTCGGCCGCGTACCGGCCCGACGGGCGCCGCCGCACCCCGCGGTACCGCACCTCCTCGCCCTCCAGCCCCGGCCCCGGCGGCGGCCTCGCGCGCCGCATCGCGCCGCCTCGCCTCGCCTCCCCTCCCTCGGCGGAGCCTGGTGTGGTCTCGCTCGCCTCGTCTGGTGTGGTCTCTCTCGTCTCGCGCTCGCTCGGCCTCCTTCCCTCGGCGACTCCACCGTGCGCGCCTTGTTTGTGTGTTTGGTCGGCAGCGGGCTGGCCGGCTGACGCGGCGGGCCCGCCCACGACCGGGCGTCGCGTCGGTTTGTTTATGATTATTATTCCATTCCAATTCCAATCGACCGCGTCCACGTCCCCGTCCTCCTCGGGTCGGGTGAGGTTGGGGTTGGGGTCGGGTCGTCACCTCCCCCTCCCCGCACCGCGTTCCCGCCCGGCGTCAGCGCGACGCGTACCCCCTCTCCCGGCCGCTGGTAGACTGACCGTCTGTCTGTCTGGTGGACGGATTTTTTTGCCCCTTTCTGTGATGGACGGATGGGTGCGGAATCGCGGTGGTGGCCACGGTCGGCAGTAGCGCCGTCGGCCACTAGCGGGGCATATTCGCCGACGCTGCCGCCTGCCCTGCCGGTGCGTGCCGTGCGGTCGATCTTGGTTGCGCCGTTTATTTTATTTATATATCTACGGGACGGGATTTTAAGCGCACGATTCGTGGATGAGATTGCTGGGAGCCGACACAGCGACACATGGTAAGCAGGCGGGTTGCGTCTGCTCTGCTGCCACACATGGAATTCTTCAGGAAATGTTTCTTCCTTCTAAACTTCATTTCTGCAATTTTGAATCCATGTATGTTTCTGCCAAAATTGCCCGAAAAAACACAAGTCCTACTATAGTGCCCATTCATCTTGAATTCTCCCACCAAGTATCTATTCCGAACAGTTGTCAAAGGTGCATAGGCTACGGCAGTACAGCACTGAAGACAAAAGGAAAGAGCCAACGCGTCTCTGAACGTTGTGTTACACGTTTATCGCTTTTCCCGCACAAAGGGCAGGCATAACCTTGCACATGCGATGGGTCTCTCATGCTTGCCTACTTCCATCATGAGTCATGGCAGACGAACAACACTTGAGGAATAAGTTGCGACTGACGAGAGGTCAGCAGCAAGTTCACTGGTAAGGGTTGCTGAAGTTCTTGAGGAGGTCCGGGATGTCGTGCGCGAGCATGTCGTCCACGGCCTGGACCATCTTGGGCTTCATCTTCTCGAACTTGTCGATGCTGTACCCGGCCAGCACCTGCTTGAAGTACTCCAAGTCAGGGAAGTCGCCCGCCGGAAGGTGGTACTCCCTCTGGACCTGTTTCCAATACATCTCAGGCGTCAATGGAGCAAGCACATTGTGCAGAAAGGAGGCAATTTATGAATCAAGATGCAGGCGTAACTGAAATTCATTTGGTTTCATCTTGGGACGCTGTTTTGTATGAAAGTACCTTTGCAAACTCATCTTGTAAGTTGTCAATGAGTCGCTGTTGAGCCTTGGCTTTCCCCATCATTGCAGGCATTTCCTTCTTCAGCTGGCCAATTATGTAAGCATGGATCTTCGCAGCTCTAGCACGCTTCACAAACTCATTGACCTACGCATGGAAATGGTGGGCCAGTCAAATTGAAATTCTGCAGTCCATATAAGAATTGCATACACATGACACATTACTTACCCGGCGATCACAAGCCTTCTTAGGTATGTCTTTCAGGTCAGCAAGGAGATCCTCTTGCTCTTTCTCAAACAATTCCTTTCCAATTGGCCCAACAGCTGATTCATTCACAGGTTTGTCATTAAACGACCTGCAAATATTAACTTCGACGTGAGTTTCAGGTTACGATGCAAAAATATGAACACACAGTCAGTCCTACACCTGGTGCTGGATTCACAGTTTCACACTGCATTTTGGTCTTCAAGAATATACATTTTGGTACAACCTTCAGTCTCCAGAAGTAATATTACTAAAGACTTGAAGCATTATAGAGAAGAGGACTATTACCCAATGTAGACACGCATAACCTCAGGGGTGTTTAGAACTTTCCCAAGAGACCACATCAGCGCACCGTACACTCTCATAAGCTGCAGCACACATAAGGGAAAATTTTGGTTTCATATAATCATGTGTGCCGGGTTATACCTAGGGAAAAAATAGCAGGAACTTACAAGTAGATTGCAAGAAAAACATATACCTGCTGAGTGTCAACTTGGTCTGCCTTGTTCAGCACCACACGTATTTTGTCTTCATTCCCACGTAAAGAAGAAATGACACGCTTGAATTCATCACTGATATCGAGCTTGTGAGGATCAAACAATAGAAGAATAACATCGCACTTTGCAGCAAACCATGAAGTTACACCAGTGAAATCATAACTACGTTGGGTCCTTTGCTTTTCACCAGAGAGAACACCAGGAGTGTCGACAAAGGTGATATGATCCAGTAGCTTCAAAAAACAAGGCAGCTATCAGTGTCTGAAATGATTGTTTCACATGTATTAGTATCTCAATTAATGCTTACAGGATGTGGCATCTGAGAGCATTCAAACTTTGATAGGAATGCACCCCCAAATGTTGTAAGACCATTGAAAGGCATATCAGCTTGGACTGCAATTGTATTGCCAGGGACAGTCCTTTCATCAGATCCTGACTGATGTGGGGGGAAAATATGAGAGATCAATGGGATAAATACGAGTACATTAACAATATAAGCAAATAGGGAATGCAAATTGATAAGATTTTTATGTCAAATGTCAGCCACAAATCCTGTCTCAAAAGAAAGTGCATAAATATTTTACACGTGTGTATTAAAACTCTAGCCACTAAAGGAATTTTTTAATGAAAAGTGGGATAAACAAAACAGCAGTTGTCTTCTGTGTCCCATTGTATTTCAGCAAACTACGAGCACAACACCGTCGTGATAAAAAAACTTCTCAAACTCCTGGGTTATTACCAAGTTATGTGTTTATTAACAGCTCTCATCAATTCATGCTTTTGCTGACATAGAAACAAAAGCAACTACTTCCTCCGTCCCATAATATAAGAACGTTTTTGACACTACACTAGTATAAAAAACGCTCTTATATTATGGGACGGAGGGAGTATTAAATCCTCACATCATGCTACAAAATTGATGAAGCTGGGCAGAACAGACTCTACTGTCATTGGTCCATATCTGTATGCCATCTTTGTTTCTTACAAAAGAAAGAGCTGATGTTTTCCAATCAACATAAACAATTCAGTTAACACTGAAAAGCAAGCATTCCGAGTAAATATGCTCAAGCAGTAATCATCTGAAAAATCTCTTATCCTTGCTGCATGTACATAAATATTCATGCAACACTTACCATCACAACCACAAATCTGTCAGTAGTGGGCTCTGGTCCGATATGAGCTCCTGCATTTCGAAAGGCCAATTAAAGTTGCAGTCTGATGTTATAGAGAAACGTACCACCAAAGTAGATGGTGTGGCTAAAAATGAAACTCAGGTTTTCTGTATTAAATAAAGCCCCAAACCTGGGAAGTTTGATTTCAACAGGTGCTTAATGAATGTTGTTTTCCCTGTAGAATATTGACCCAAGAGCATAACCATTGGCTTCGCATCGAAGTCACTGTTCGTCTGAAATATGGAAGAATAAATGCAATGACATGAAAGTAATGACTCAATAACACAATCAGGATGAAAGAAGATGAGGTTGAGAACATTGTGATCTGTAAATCATAGGAAAACAATGGTTTAAACAGAAGTCTATACCAGCAATGGGGAGGCAAAATCATTGAACCGGTATGCAACTTCTAAAGGCTTCAGTTTTTCGATGTAGAGTCTTTTCAAGCCATCAATTACAGAAGTAACAGCAGTCAGAGGCGTTTGAATCTACAAAGCACCAAAGAAAGAGACTGCTGTGAATACATGCTCTAATTGGCAAAGACAGCTTCGATGATTCAATAAGTTACAGTGGTTTAGTTAACAACAAAGAGAGAAAAATAATATGTGCTGCAATGACAAAGTTACTGAAAATGGAAAGATTGCACATAAGTAGAGTACCTTCTTTGCTGATTTGGAACTGAACCAGCTGTTTGTAGAAGGTGCTTGCACCTGAGGGGTGCCTGAACAGAACAGAAATGATTAGCATCATAGAGGACTTTATTATCATGATTTACCGTGGGAAAAGGGGGCAGACTGATTACCATTTTCTTGTGGGCGAACTACATTCACAATAGCCATTGATCTCTAAAAAAGAAATACCCATTACAAAATACCATGTTAGTGTGAGAGGCGGTAAATTTACTTGAATGCCACAGGGTAATCTATACATTTTGTAAACTTACAGCAAGCAGTTCATCAAGACCTTTCATCACAGGAGGATCGAAGCTACTCAGATCTGCAAACACAGCCACAAGCCATCCAGCTCAAACATCACACACAGCTGAACTCAGCGGAAATAAAAACAGATGAGGCGCAGTTCACAGCCCACATCATAACAAGGTGTCACCAACCTTCACGCTTGAGACTGTCCTGGGTGATCTCATTGCCCGCTTGAGCGAGAGAAACGAGCTGCAGATTGCAACAGACGAAACCGTCAACACCGCACAGTCACATCTCACATCTCCTACTACCAGCAGCACAGACGCGCCTAAACGGTGAGGGCAAAAGTGGGCAAACCTGCATCGCAGCCGCGAACTCGCCGAAGCCGAGGTACCCCTGACGCTTGGAGTCAGCAATCGCCCAGACCTTGAATCGACCGACAACGGACTAGTTAGACTCCCATCCACCAGCGGCAAAACTCGGGGTATCGGCGGCCGGTTCACTCACCTGCTTGAGGTCGGCGCGGGAGAGGCCGGACATGGCGAAGAACTTGGTGGCGTCGGCGCCCGTGACGCGCCCGTCTCCATCTGCAGGGACAGCCGGGGACGCGGCCACCGGAGAATCAGCAAAGCGTCGGCCATCCCCTCCCAATCCTTCGATTTGGGGGCGCTGGTGGTGGGAACGGCGAAGGTTGCGAGAACACGCACCTGGGTCGGCGATGGCGAACCAGTCGGCGTAGATCCTCTGGTGCTCCTTGGAGCAGCCCACGGCGGCGGCGGACCGCGCGATCTCCATCCACGGCCTCCCTCCTCGAGTCGGCGGCGGCGGCGGTGGCGGCGGGCGCGAGCAGCAGCGGCAGCAGGAGTGGACAAACGGAAACCTCACGGGGTGCGGGTGCTCGTCTCTTCTCCCCCTTTTGGGCGTGGAATGGGGAGGCATTTGAAATCGGGGACCCCCCACCCTGCCCTACCGAGCACGCGCCCCGGCGATTTTTTTCAGTTTCTTTAATGGGGCTGGACGCTCCCCTTTATTTTAGGGCTGGACCGGTGCTCGGAATTATTGTTTGGAATGAAACGGTGTTCGGCCCATATGACTAGACTAGAAGGACTGTTAGGTCAGTTGTGGGTTGTTTTTTCTTTTCATCTGGGCTGAATGAAAACAATCAAGAAACTTCTCCCCTCTCGTTAGGGTTTTTCCTACTCTCAGCGATGGCGGCTGGCCTCCCGTAGAGACTTCTCTCCCCTACCGTTCTACCCCCTCCGGTGATCTTTGGTGTCTTGGGGCCTCGGAGTCGACGGGGGATTGGCGACGGCGCTAGGGTTCATACCGCCCGCGGATCTAAACAACCTCGGGCTAGGGCATCATGGGTTCTTCTGCGTCAAGTTCGAGAACAGCCAAATCCGATCTCGAAGCAATGATGGCGGAGCTTGGGCTTAAGGAGGATGAACTGCAGGATGTGGTGGTGGAGTAAGGCGAGCTGCCGGCGGAGGCGACCCGCTGGATGGCGATCGCCAGGGTACACTCCGACAAATCCTACAACCAATATTGGTTCTATGAGAACATGAGGGTCGCCTGGGATCTGGCGCAAGAGGTGCAGATCAGGCCGCTTGAGGGTAATCTCTATACATTGCAATTCTCTTGTCTGGGTGATTGGGAAAGAGTGATGGAAGAAGGACCGTGGAATTTTAAGGGAAAGGCGGTGGTCCTTGCACCGTATGATGGGTTCACGAAGCCTTCATTGATTGAACTGAACAAATTGACATATGGATCCAGATCCACGTCCTACCAGACGGATACTTCCCCAAAGTAAAGGCTCTTTCATCGACAGTGGGCGAATTCATATTTACTGAACCTAAATCGCACGACTTTGAAGGTAACTTCGTGCGTGTCCGGGTGAGAATTGATGTCACGAAGCCCCTCAAAAACGTTGTTTCACTTGTGATCAGAAAGGAGGACTCCCTAGAGCGAGTCATCTTCAGGGTAAACTATGAGAGATTGCCTGATTGGTGTGTTGTGTGCGGCAATTTGGGGCATCTGTTTAAGGAATGTGGTGACGGGATTCACCCTGTGAAGGCGTTGGTGTTCGAGGATCTCAAGGCGAGCTGGTACAGGGGACCGGGCAATGGACCGGGAGAAGGCAGTGGATCTAGGGGAGGCCGTGGCAGAGGCCGCACTGGTAGAGGTGGAGGTCGCTCGACCATGCAAAATAATCCCATGTACAACCAGGATCGTGAAAGCTCAGAGTATGATTCAGAGAAAGATGTTGCTATGGAGGAGGAAGATAAGAATAGGAAAAGGGTAGCTTCTGGGGCTGCTCTTATGATTGATCAACATTCCCCAAGCCAAGCGGTACTGGCTAAAACGATGCTCTCGCTCCCTGCACCAACTATTCCAGCCAGTCCCTCGTCCAAGCAGGACCGAAGAGGAACAAGCCTAGTACATCTACCAGTGAAGTTGCTGCGAGTAAGGCTCTAGCCCTCAACAAAACCACCGATGCGTGATTGGCGGGCCTCCCAGTGGGGTCGCGCCCAGCGCAATGAGTCTGCTAAGTTGGAACTACCTCGGAATTGGCAAAGCCGCAACAGTTCATGAGCTTCACGAATTAGCAAGGCAATTTGCCCCCTCTATCCTATGTAGTGTAGAAACTCTTGTTGATGGTTTGGCGGATTTGCAGGTCAGGGTGACCTTTGTGTATGGTGAAGCTCAAGTACCGGAAAGATATCATACGTGGAATACCCTACGGGGGATAGCTGAAATACGGAATAGGCCATGGTCGGTAATAGGTGACTTTAATGAAGTTTTACATATCCGTGAACATGACGGAGTTAGAACCCGGAGTCAAGCTCAAGTTGAAGCGTTCAGAGAAGTGGTTGACTCATGCGGCCTGACAGATATTGGATACACTGGAACGGATTGGACGTTCGAAAAAAAGGTTGCGGGAGGCACGTATACAAGGGTGAGGCTGGATAGGTGTCTTGTAAACCCTGAGTGGCTCTTGGCCTTATCATCTACGTCCCTAACCCATTAAAACGCAGCCGGATCAGATCATTCACCAATCCTTCTCATGTTACATGAGTTGCATGCATGCACTGCGGGTCTCAGACCTTTTAAATATGAAATGATGTGGGAGAGGGAGGATTCTTTATTCACCACTTTCAACCACCGATGGAACATGCAACCAACGGAAACTGCTGTCTCGCTGCACGAGAAGCTCAGGAATCTTGCATGGGACCTGTCGGCCTGGGATCGCACCCACTTTGGCTCGGTTAAAAAAGAGATCAACCAATTAAAGGCCCGCCTGGAGTACCTGCGCTCTGCCCAAGGAAGATCCGGTCCGACGCATGAGGAAACAAAGGTTGTAGATAGATTGATTGAACTATTCTATCATGGGGAAATATTGTGGCGCCAGAGGGCACGTCTTGATTGGTTAACTCATGGGGATAAAACACTTATTTTTTCCATTTGAGGGCGAACCGACGGCGCCGGAAAAAACAGATAAAATCACTTCAACGTGCTGACGGTCAAAGAGGACAGGGCAGAGATGGAAGCGTTGACCACTGAGTTTTACAAAAACTTGTACACTTCGGAAGGGGTACAAAACATGGACCGAGTACTTGATACAGTCCCAACAAAGGTCACTCCAGCTATTAATGAGATCCTTAATGCACCATATACTCAACAGGAGGTCAAACAAGCACTGTTCCAAATGTTCCCCATCAAGGCACCGGGCCCTGATGGGTTCCCGACACATTTCTTTCAGCGGCACTGAGAGGTCTGTGGGGATGATGTGACGAAAGTAGTGCTAAAGATTGTTGAGGGAACCGAATCGGCAGCATGCATTAATGATACTGTGTTGGTCCTCATACCAAAGGTAAAAAACCCCACCTTACTATCACAGTTTCGCCTAATTAGCCTCTGTAACGTGTTGTACAAGATCGCTTCCAAGGTTATTTCCAACATGCTCAAGCAAATCCTTCCAGATATAATTTCTGATGAGCAATCAGCATTTATTCCAGGCAGGTTAATCACTAATAATACAATAACTACCTATGAATGCTTGCATTTCATGAAGAGGAATAAGGCAAAGAAAAACCAGTCTTGTTCTCTGAAGCTGGACATGATGAAGGCATATGACAGGGTAGAATGGGACTATCTACGTGCCATAATGCTCAAGCTGGGATTCACAAGCAATTGGGTTGAGTTTTTTATGAGTCTTGTTACTTCAGTAAACTTCTCAGTCATGTTTAATGGGAAGAAGCTTGAGGAGTTCAAACCGTCAAGAGGGATCCGGCAAGGTGACCCGATATCTCCATATTTGTTTTTGATAGCAGCAGAGGGCCTGTCGTGCCTTTTAAAATCAAGAGGGGAGTCATCGAATTTGAGAGGGGTGCAGGTGGCAGCTACGGCACCACCAGTTAACCATCTTCTATTCGCTGATGACAACCTGCTGTTCTTCAAGGCAAATGATGTGGGTGCTACCGAGGTGAACCAAGTGCTGGAAACCTACTATCAAGCAACAGGTCAGAGAGTAAATTACGCTAAATCATCAATATTTTTTAGCAAGGGGGTTCCGGAAAGTGTCTGAAATGATATTAAAGGACTTCTAAACGTCCCAAATGAAACGCTGAACGAGAAATATTTGGGTATGCCGTCAGATGTCGGGACCTCGAAAAATGGTGCTTTCAAATACCTCAAAGATAGGTTGTGGAGCAAAATTCAAGGCTGGATGGAGCAGACAATGTCAATGGCAAGGAAGGAAGTGTTAGTCAAAGCAGTTGTGCAAGCAGTACCTGTCTTCTCAATGTCTTGTTTTAAGCTTCCAAGAGGACTTTGTGAGCACTTAAACATGTTGATTAGGAAGTTTTGGTGGGGAAGCACTAATGGGCAGCGAAAGCCTCATTGGGTATCATGGAAAGCAATGACACAGCCTAAGAGTATTGGAGGACTGGGGTTCAAAGACTTTGAGTTGTTTAACCTCGCGATGCTGGCAAGACAAGCGTAGCGCTTGCTACAGGACCCAGAGTCTCTGAGTGCCCGTGTGCTTAAGAGCATCTACTACCCCCATACTTCGATCCTGCATGCAACGTTGGGGAGTCAGCCTAGTCAGATATGGAGGGCCATTATTGAGGGCCGGGACACCTTGAAACAAGGTTTGATCAAACGTATAGGAAATGGAGAGAGTACATACATATGAGAGGACAATTGGTTACCCCGCGAGGAAATGATGAGACCATACGGGTGTATCTCAGCTAACCCGCCTCTAAGGGTCTCCGATCTTATCGACATCACTAATGCCACATGGAATAAACAACTGCTAGATGCCACCTTCATGCCTTTTGATGTCAGTGTGATATCAAACATACCAATATGCACTATGAACATGTCGGACTTCTGGAGCTGGGTTCACGACAGGAGTGGCCAATTTACAGTTCGGTCGGCCTACAACATGCTCATCACGATGAGGAACCGACGGGAAGCATGGTTGGAGGGTTCGGCTGGATCTTCATCAGCTCGAGCCGAGGAGGGGTCATGGAAATTGTTATGGAAGACGGAGGTCTCGGCAAAAGTATGTATGTTCTTATGGAGACTGTCGAAACAGTCGCTACCTACGGAGGATGTCAGAGCGCACCGCCATATGACAAACTCAAGCACCTACAGCTTCTACGGCACAGTGGATTCATGGCGGCATTCACTTTTGGAGTGCACCGTTTCTACATGCACATGGGCCCTGGTGGATGAGGAACTAGGGAGTACACTGGTTGCTACGACAGAAATGAGGGCGAAGAGCTGGTTGTTTAGCCTTCTTGTTGCGCTTTCACATGAAAAGTTTGTTCTCCTCTTAGTAACACTTTGGGCAATTTGGATGTCGAGAAGAAAGGCCATACATGAGGCAATCTTTCAAACCCCCCATGCAACACACACATTCATTACCCGCTTCATATCCGACCTGGAAGCAGTGAGAGTTCCAAAGCCTGTCCGCCAAAGGATAACAAACACCAATACGGCCAGGCAGAGACCGAAGGCTCCTCCAGCAAATTATGCCAAGATCCATGTTGATGCAACTGTACGGACACATAGAGGGGGAACGACGGTAGCTATTTGCACGGACAGCAATTGTATTTTCTTGGGGAGCTCAGCTTTGGTCATCGTGGGGATTTGGGACCCAACCACACTTGAGGCTATTGCATGTCGGGAGGCTATAGCCCTAGCGGAAGATCTTCATATTCAGCGAATGGTTGTGGCTTCAGATTGCAAGCAGGTCATTGGTGACATAACAAGAGGATACAAAGGCTCCTATGGTTCGATCATCTCTGAAATAAAGTCCAGATCATTACCGTTCCAATGTAATTTTTCTTTTGAAGGTCGTCATGTCATAAGCTCATAAGTTAGCTAGATTTGCTTTAAGTTTAGCTTTTGGTCATCATGTTTGGCTTAGCCAGCCTCATGACCAATCTTGTATCCCAATGAATGTGGTTTTTGAATGAATAAAGGCTATTTCCCTCAAAAAAATCCAGGCTGAATGTATGAACGGCAGAAGGGTAAAATGGCCCCCCTAACCAAAAATATAAAAAACTTACATTCTCAAAAATAAAAATCCTTAGGAAAGGTTGGTTGCAGCATAGAGTGGAGAATCCAAACACTGAGACAAGTAGGACATAGTGGAGGCGGTTGTGAATTTTAAGGTCCCCTCAAAACTAAAAAAACTTTGCATGGTGTTTGGTGAGGAAGTCTATTCGTACATGTTTAGGCCTCCTTCGGTTCATAGGATACAAAAATAATAGGAAAATGGTTCGCGTCTACACGTCGGTCCAAACATGGGCCGGTCGCCTCACTAGCGACGCGAGCACTATGGGGCCACACGTACCATGCGACCTGTCCAGCTGAGTCGTACCATTTTGCTTCCTATCCTCTTGCCCTTTTTATCTCTCTGCTCCACCGCCTTCTTCTTTCTCCCGAAACGCAACTCACCTGGGAAAAGCACCCAATGCTATGGCTATGGACAAGCTGCCGTGATTTCCTTCCAGCTTGAGGCGCCACACTCAGCGACAAATCAGGGGCCACGGGAGTTGCAACCAACGGTTGGCGGAGCTGTAACCAGAAGTTGGTCGAGCTGCATCCAGCAATGCCGCCCGGCGGTGAGCTGCGATCGTGTAGCACTCAGCCACGCTCTTCGATGACAAAGTTGTAACCGTGCACATTGGAGCTGCAACCGGTGTTTGGGAGAGCTGCAAGGGTTGGTTGATTTGAGATGCAATTTTTTGCTGGAACTCACCAACTATTAGTGCGGCAAAAGCTTCAACCGTTGTGTAAAGTAGCTTCAACCAGTGAAGGAGAAAGCTTCAAACTCATGGAAAAAGCTTCAATGGGTGTGGAAAAAAGCTTCAATAATAGGGAAAGCTACAACCGGCATGAAAAAGCTTCAATCGGCGAGGGAGGAAGCTTCAACCATGGAAATAGCTTCAATCGATGTGGAAAAAAGCTTCAAACGGTGGGAAAAGTTTCAACCAGTGCGAAAAAAGCTTCAATCGACGCAACATGTTGACAATGGTGCGAGCCGCAGGCGACGGCATGGCGGTGCTATGACATCGATGGGTGAGCTAGGGGACAGGGTGTTGCAATCATCAATCGACGGAGGTACCAACATCCATGCCGGAGTTGCAAGCGGGGCGAGGGAGGGGCAAGAGGGGCAAGGGGAGGGGCAAGCGGGTAGAGGGAGGAAGGGGGCAAGGGTGTACGTAGCTGCGTCTGGCAGGCGACAAAGCTACGTACAAAGAGCACAGGGCGAGCGCGAGGTGGCCGGTGAACACCGTGGGCCGTCCTTTTTTTTCAAGAGTGTGCGGGGAGGGAGGAAGACGGCGCGCCTAGCCTGTGCGCTAATTGTGGCCCTTAAAGCGTGCTCGATCGGACACTAGGCAGCCGATCAGCCAAAATTTTGGCCGGCGAGCCGGCGCCTAGCAGTGCCAAAAAAGGCATATGAAAGTCATAGGAAATGAGATAACATGTATTTGAGATTCCATGAATAGAAAAAGGAAAGGAGATGCCCTTTAGTTCACATCATAGGATTTTATTTCACTGAGTCTAGGTTAATGTTTATTTTCATATAGAAATCCTACAAACCAGAGGAGGCCTTAGTTTGTCATCACAATACGATCGAGTCAAGCCTTGTGATATCTACAATGTAGTTGTGGATACGTGGAAGCTGAAAGGATCGATACAATCGACTACATGAGAGTGAGTAGGGAACTATAAATTTTAAGCTTAACTTCAGCAACATGGAAAAAAGTAGATTACTTAGATATGCAACTAGGTGAACACAATTTATATGGCAAGAAAGCTCAAAGCGGAGTATTCTAGGCAATAATCTTATTAGCGATCCAATAAGCATGCATACAAGGCAAGTAAAGTGCGACCAAGGACTAACCATAGGTGAGTCAAGGACGCAAATTTTATCTGAAGTTCAAGCTCCTTGGGGAGTTCTTTCTTGGAGCAATGCTGAAGGCAAAGCTCCAGGGTGTCACCAAGTGACTCACCATATTCTTTGTCTGAGACTTCGAGTCATCCCCAATGTATGAGCCCCAAATCACACAACATGGTCTTGAAGGTGACTACCACACCTTTACAAACTTACAGGAGCACACCAAGCAAAGAAGTTTCCGAAGATGACCTCTACCGCCTCAAGCTTCAAGAGTAACAATGTTGATGAAGAGAAATTGAGCGGAGAACACAAATCGATTGGGTGGAAGTGTAGATCGGGTTTTGCTCTTGAAGGAAATATGCCCTAGAGGCAATAATAAAGTCGTTATTTATATTTCCTTATATCATGATAAATTTGTATTATTCATTCTAGAATTTTATTAACCGGAAACTTGATACATGTGTGAATACATAGACAAACAGAGTGTCCCTAGTATGCCTCTACTTGACTAGCTCGTTAATCAGAGATGGTTAAGTTTCCTAGCCATAGACATGTGTTGTCATTTGATGAATGGGATCACATCATTGGAGAATGATGTGATGGACAAGACCCATCCGTTAGCTTAGCACTATGATCGTTTAGTTTGTTGCTATTGTTTTCTTCATGACTTATACATGTTCCTATGACTATGAGATTATGCAACTCCCGAATACCGGAGGAACACTTAGTGTGCTATCAAATGTCACAACATAACTGGGTGATTATAAAGATGCTCTACAGGTGTCTCCGATGGTGTTTGTTGAGTTGGCATAGATCGAGATTAGGATTTGTCACTCCGATTGTCGGAGATGTATCTCTCAGGCCTCTCGGTAATGCTCATCACTATACGCCTTGCAAGCATTCTTACTAAAGAGTTAGTTACGTGATGATGCATTACAGAACGAGTAAAGACCGGTAACGAGATTGAACTAGGTATGAGGATACCGACGATCGAATCTCGGGCAAGTAACATACCGATGACAAAGGGAACAACATAAGTTGTTATGCGTTTTGACCGATAAAGATCTTCATAGAATATGTAGGAACCAATATGAGCATCCAGGTTCCGCTATTGGTTATTGACCAGAGATGTATCTCGGTCATGTCTACATAGTTCTCGAACCCGTAGGGTCCGCACGCTTAACATTTGATGACGATTTGTATTATGAGTTATGTGATTTGATGTACCGAAGGTTGTTTGGAGTCCCGGATGAGATCACTTACATGACGAGGAGTCTCAAAATGGTCAAGACGTAAAGATTGATATATTGGAATGCTATATTCGGACATCGAAAAGGTTCCGAGTGATTCGGGTATTTTTCGGAGTACCGGAGACACTACAAAAAAATACACTTCCGTGATGATACGTGTTTGTCATAGTAGCTCGTGTTTTCTGTCATGCATGTACATCCATCACGATTTTATGATAGAATCAAGATAGTCATACATGTGATGTCGTAGAAGTGTTCCATGACATTACCAAAATTATCATCACGGAAGTGTCCACTTCCATGACGATAAATCGTGCGTCACAGAAGTGCTTTCGTCAAGGGTGACCGACACGTGGCATCCACCGTAACGGAACACCGTTAAGCTATCGGGTCGGGTTTTGGATCCGATAACCCGTTAACAGCCCCGACCAATGGGGATTTTCCACATGTAAAATCATCATTGGCTGGAGGAGACACGTGTCAGGTCCGCGTTGGCACAGGTGTCACTCATCCAATGGGCGAGACGCGCCTATGATATGTTGACACGTGGACCGGCCCATCAACTTTAAATGGGCCGGCCCAACTGAAGGCCCACAAGATTTTGCGGACCATAATGGGCCGGCCCAGCTAAAGGCCCACGAGACTTTGCGGACCATAATGGGCTGGCCCAGCTAAAGGCCCACAAGATTTTGCGGGCCATAATGGGCCGGCCCAGGTAAAGGCCCACAAGATTTTTGTGTGCCATAATGGGCCGGCCCAGGTAAAGGCCCACAAAATTCTTGCGGATCATAATGGGCTGGCCCAGCTAAAGGCCCACGAGATTTCACCGACATTAATGGGCCGGCCCAGCTGTAGGCCCACAAGATTTTGACGACCCTAGTAGGTCGGCCCATTAACTGGCTGCCATGTTTTGGGCCAAATGCCGGCCCATATTTGATCTGGTCCATTAATGGCCTGCCACGCTCCGGGCCTAATAGTGGCCCATATGAGATCCGACTCGTTAAAAGCCTACCACGTTCTGGGCCAAATTACGGCCCAGATCAGGTCCAGCCCTTTAAGAGGCTTTGGGCTCAATTATGGCCCATATCAGATTCGGCCCATCAACTGGACACTATGCTTTTGGGCCCACTTGCTAAAGGCCCACTTAGTAATTCGACCTGATATTAGGTTTGGCCTGTTAAGGGCCCGTTTAACATTTCGGCCCTATATTAATTTTAGCCTGTTAAAAGCCCGTCATATAGTTGGGCCTAACTACGGCCCGGTTTGCATCCGGCCTGCTCGCAGCCGATATCTGATTGGGCCAAACAAGGAACGAGACAATTTTGGCCTATTAAAAGCCTCTGATTTGATTCGCACAATCATGGGCCGGGGTTCATTTCGGGCTGCTGCCGGCTCGTGAGCTATTCGACACGTTTCAGGCCCAACCTACATCATGATTGCATGACGGCCCGATTATGTACCGTAATTTTACGGTTTGGCCGGTTTACTGCGAAGACAGGATATATATATAGTAAAATAACTGCAGCATCGTGAATAAGAAAAAACCTAGACTATACAATAAAGAAATTACGGCATATTACATCCACTGGGCATCAAAGTTTGCCACTATGATAATAAAGCACAAGAAGACAGCAGATTACATACACTGGGCATCAAAGATCACCACCAGTGCAAATAAACACGCCGACAAAATAATATACAAAACTGACAACACTTCAATAGAGTTCAAGAAAGGTTAGCCCTACTGGGGAGCTGCAGCGCAAGCAGCTGAGCAAGATGATGAGACTGTGCTTGTTCAACACTTATATCTTCCTCACTCTGAAAGATAAACAAGCAGACAGATGACAGGTTTTGCACATAAAAGTATCAGTGCTGACAATTCATCACATTTCTTACTGACGAATAAAGTGACATAGTTTAAAATTGCATTAACACAATATGGTATTGTTCAGGTCAAGACATGGCAGGAAATGACATTGTGAAGGAGTTGGTAGCTTCACGGCACCACTGAATTACAGATCAAGAACTCATAAGTATCAATGGTTAGTGTGCTGTCAATTTATACCATTTCAGATTGGCAAATAAAGAGATGGTTTAAATAATAGTAGAATGATATGACATTGTTCATAGTTAAGACATTGCAGAATATGAGATTGTGCTGTAGTGGGTAGGTTCACCACACCACTGGATTACGGATGAAGAACAGAAGCATACATGCAGTGCAAAAGAAGATCACTTGCTCTGTATAGTTTAATTTACATGGTATGAAGAAGGAACTTGGTTGTGCAACTGAAACTTAAATTGAGAAAGGACAAACTTTTGTTTATGAACTACATAATAAACTTTGAACAAGCAATTTGATGCAAACACCAAAAATAAACAGCTGTTGCAGTCATGCCTAACCAAAATATATACAACAAAGTTTGAAGGCTTGAGATGGACAAACTTACATTATTGGTGAAGACAGGCTCTATAAAGGCCTTGTCCATGCTGATGGGGGGGGGCAATTCAAGAAGTTTACCACATAATCTTCTTCAAAAGCATTGCCTTTATTCTACATTTTGTTAAGAGTAAATATAGATGTGATAATATACGAAAAATGGAGAATATTTAAGATAAGATGAAGAGTGATGCTACATAACCAAGTAGCTATAAATGTAAGTGCAGCGATACAAGCAAAAGGTACAGCCAAGAGCAATGCACAGCTAAACTTCTTTAGTACCCTTATGGTAAGAGTAAATATTGATTTGATGTGTAGAAAATGGAGGGCAAAGGAAAATAAGTTGCAGAGTGATGGTACATGAACAACTACCTGTCATTATAAGTACACTGATAAAGGACAACATGTACTTACAAGAACAATGAAGAGCTAAAAAACATTGGCATTGGATATATTCTACACTAATGTAACCATTCATATAGATCAGATAATTTGGAGCGAACAATTGATAAGCAAGCTATCATGCATACTGCTGTCACATAATGAACCAGGTATGTATGCAAGTACAGTGATACAAGACAATAGGTACTAACAAGAGCAAAGCAGCGGGCAGCATATTTGCGATATCCTGTCGTTTTTGTCAAACCGGAATTCTTCTTCGAGCAGATTTCCTGCAAAAAAGATCCGTCAGGCACATGCGAAAAAGTAGAAGTTCAAATTGTCATGTGATTTCATAGACAATACCTCATCCTGGGAACGAGACCAGTGCATAACAAGGTTTTTCCATTCAATGTCTTCTAAATTTAGCACATGAGACTTCACCGGAAATTCGTTTATAGACTTGCCATCAAAGTGTGATTTCCTCAGGTAACACCGATACTGCTGCAATGCTTCCTTGAAAAGCACAAGCAAGCTTTGCTCGTCATGACTATCCAGATTGACCCTCGCCTAGTTACAACAATGTAATATAAATCATTGATCTGTTCAATCAACAGAAAATAGGAAAATAATAACCATGAATAATAGCACTTACACGTAAGTTGGACAGGAAGATCTGAAAATGGTGTTTGTCTTCACAATAATCTTCCCATGATGGGAATATATGCACGTAGTCCCTAACAACATTGAAAGCATTGTCTTTTAAACTAGGAATAAATGGAATGGGGTTCCAATCTGCAGGAATTGGCCGTCTCTGCAGTTGGGATAGGTCTTCGGCCGGTGGACTTGCTGTACTTTTTGCTGGAGTGGGATTTTTCTATGGTACAACTGGTGCTATGGCAAATGAAATTGGTATACCTTTTGCTGGAGTGCAAGTACTGTGTGGTGGGGCTAGTGGTGTGGCCAGTGAAGTATGGGTACAGTCTGCTGGAGTCGGTCCTACGTTTTGTGTCACTGGTTGTACAACCAATATAAGTGGGGTGCTGTCTGATTTCTCCGGCACCACCACGTTTTTCAAGGACTTTGCTGGTGCTCCCAGGTTCGGCAATCACCCTCTTCCTTTTTGATGTCTGATGCACAAGAACAACATTTGAGTGGAAAAACATGGTATGATGACAGATGGAATATGTATTGATAATGGATGGGCATGGCATCTCGACATATATGATGAGTAAACTAAGCAGATGGCGGTGCAACAAAGTAGAAGAAATGCAAGACAACATATGCAAGATACCCGCAATCAATAAAACATTGCCAAATTAGAACAGTCACCTTGATGGGTGAACATGACAGGCCATCTGCCTTTGACTCCTCGAGGTTATAATAGTCATTAGGATCATATTCTGAACAAGAATCAACAGGTGGGGAGCGTATGAGTTTCATTGCATCCAGAATGGCACTCAATGCCTTGGTGCCAATTTTGTAAGTCATTGCAGTGTTTAGCTTCAAGAGTGGACTGCTGCTAGTGCGACACAAAGCAGCTACACAGATCATAGTGTAGATATAATGAGAAAACCTTAAGCATCAGAGTAAAATCAGCAAAGTGGAACTTGCTGGAATGTATGTGCTAGTATTGTCGGTACGGCTAGAAAGGCTTCGAATACCAGCTCTCTTCAAGTGAAGGTGCGGTACTGTTAATATCAGTGTAAATCTCAAAGGCGACACAGCTTCCCGTATTTCCTTGCTATTCTTATAGGATTCAAGTGGGCAGGCCACTACAAATCCTATTCCTATGTTTACAAGATCCTACGAATCAAAGAGGCTCAAAGTGTCCATCACAACCGACCGTATAGACCTCTACACTGCAAATGTCCCTGCTCATCTTCAGTACAAGGAACATACTGTACTACTATCATACTCCCTCCGTTCCAAAATATAAGTCTTGGTAGAGATTTCCACTATGGATCACATATAGATGTATCCAGATACATTTTAGAGTGTAGATTCACTCATTTTGCTCCATATGTAGTCCATGGTGGAATCTATACAAAGACTTGTATTTAGGAACGGAGAGAGTACATATTAAAGAAGAACGGAAGAGGAACATGGTAAAGAAGAGCAAGCAGATTTTGGATAATAAAATGTTGGTTGCGCAGTGCCCACACATGATGAACCAGAGCGCATTAAGAATGCAACTCCCAGCTGTCTCTTGACCATTTCAGGTGGTTAGATGAAGATCCTATGTCTCCTAACCCTTCTTCTTCCCCGTCTCTGATTCTTCCCATACAGAAAACCGCACGGGCCGTCGGCCGGACCACCGACCCCCACCGCCTGTGTTCCTCCTCCACCCCACCCCCACCCCCGCCCCAACCCCCACCCGCGTCGAGTTTTCTTCGTTCGGCGAGGCCCCACAACCACCCGAGCCCCTTCGATCGCACCGGCGAACTCCGGCGAGTTCTAAAAAATCGACTGACCCAATTTTGAAATTTAGTCTACTGTGATTTAACTAGTGTGGAATATAAAAGGGGAAAACCATAAGCATTGGGAGTATAGTGTTGAGCATGCCATGGCGGATCTGAAGGTGCAAACCGGACAAAGGCAACTTCGCAACCAAGACAAGAAATCAGAGTAAAGCAGTGGTGATCTATTTTCTTGCTGCGATAAATAAGTTGAGCAGATACGAAAGAGTATCGCCTCTGGTGCGGCGCCGTGTACGCATCTGCTGAGAATTTGACAGTGCTGCGGTAGCGATGGTTGTGGGCGGCGTGGAAGCAGATCTAGGAGGGTAGACTGTGGCGGTGGGGCGCGGTGGACGAGATGGTCGTAGGAGCGGCGCCGGCAAGGTGGACGACGGCGGGGATGAAGCGAGAGGACGGGATGCAAGGATCCCGGTCCGAAGCCGTGGATGAGAGAGGTCGATCTCTTGTAATGGATGGCGGCGTCGGGGTATCAGCTCCGGCATGGTGGAGGAGGACGGCGGTGGATGGGGTGGCGGACGGCGGCGGATGGAGGAGGGTGGGGTGGAGAGGGTGTTTTGGCGCCCACGGAGTACGGATGAGGAAAAGGGAGGTAGAGAGGAAGGGGGAACCATGTATTCAGGGCGCGCTTGTGTAAAATGCGAGGAAATTTACAAACTTAGCCCCTGTTTCAAATTTCTACTACATCACAGCAATATTAGTCGGTTGGGGATAGGACGGTAATCTCGCATACACCGAATATTTGCCGACAAGAGTTTGTTTTTGGCGCCCACCGTGTATGAATATGAATCGGGGAGGGAGTTGATTTCGGCCGAGGACACACTGTGTTTTGGCGCCCACCGTGTATGAATCCGGGTGAGAGGCGGTTACGTCACGTTTGGGTGAAATTACAAACCTACCCCTATCGAAACCTATAGAAATTTAGCAGATAGGCTTTGCTTGGCAGGGATAGGCAGTAGTGATTTCCATCTCGCAGATTTTGGTTTCGGGCGGTTACTGCGACTTTCCCCGCTTCGTTCAAATTTTGCAGAGTGCACGTTTACCGTGCCAACTCAATTCGAATCCCGTTTGTATTCTATTTTTTTTCAGGCGGGATCCATTTTCAATTGGAATTACATTCTATATACATCATTTTTTATATATACTTTCAAAAGCACAACAAAGAATTCTGCTCCTTTATATGTATAATATGATTTACAAATACAACGATCTTGAAATCTTAAGGTTGAATTCGAAAAAATTTAACCAAATTATGTTCTACTAAAATGTATGGATCAGTAATATCTACATATTAAATAACATAGATGTGCGTGAATTCATATGAGTATGCATGTTTGATAGATCAATTTTGGTTCGAGTATGGATTACATGTATCATCATCTCGAATTCAAATATTTGAATCCCTTTTTTGTTCACTCCTTTCACGCCCATCTCTCTCGCATGCATGCTCCTTCAGGTAGCTATCACTCTCTTTTCTCCAGCTCACCCGCACGCTCACTTCATGTTTTCTCCTATCCTCGCAAACATGGTCTCTCGACGTCTCCCTTGAGAAGTGTCACACTCTCCCTATCATTATACATTACACGGTTTTCATTATCTCTCACGTCTCTACTGTTCTCTGGTATCACTCGGTACCTAAGATTTCTTTTTCATCACCACACACACAGTCTCCACTCGTCTTTCACTTTGTCTTTCTCTCTATGGGATTCTCTCACACACCCTATATGTCTCTACATATGACTCATACCACTAAAATTACTCTCTCTCTCTCTCCTGTAGACACAACATTTGTTGCGGTCTCCTTTTCGTCTCCATCCCAGACTGACATTATTCATTTGTTTACCGATCAGACAACCCCGACTACCGTCTCCTCTCTCTCTCACAGACACACACACAACTCCTGCTTCCACTCCCCTTCCCGACTACCGTCTCTCTCACACACACACAAAACTCTCGCTTTTGCACCCCGACTCGTATTTCTCTCACAAACATTTATCGACTAGCTAGCCTCTAGATAGGTTTATACACCCGCACACTCGTGCTTCCACCATCGCATACATGTCTCTCTCCCGCTCCTTGTATCTATGTAGATTTTTCTTCCCTTCTTGAGACATGCCCTCTCGATCGTGCACACACACACTATCGCCTCATTTTAAGCTGATACCTATCGCACACACACTCCTTGTGTCTTTGTCACACATGCACTCCGTCCTCCTCCACTCTCCCTCTCTCTCACACACACATGGGCTTTTTGCAACAACTAGCAAGATGCCCATGTGTTGCACGGGACATCAAGATGCATTTGTATGAGTAGTTTATCTTGTGGGGGAAAAGGATGAACGAGGGAAGGCCTTATTTGCAAATGTGGAGAGGGGTGTGGGTATCTTTTTGCAAAATTGCCATAGTTTCCTTCCTATCCGTCAGATATAGATCAAACGGCCTATATTGCAGGATGGCAGGCACACGATCACCATCGACAATGCTTTTTATAATATTAGGGATAAAAAATAGAGTTGGTGATGATGGTGGACCTGCCATCCTGCAATGTAGGTCGTCCGATTTATATATGACGGGTAGGAAGGAAAATATGGCAATTTACCCGCACTCTTCACCACATTTGCAGATAAGGCCTTCCCTCGTTCATCCTTTTCTCCCACAAGATCTTGATGTTCCGCGCAACGCACGGGCATCTTGCTAGTAAGAGTAGAAATTAGACATATACCACTTCTCGAACCTTGAAACCAACAACATTCCTCCCTTATCTCATCAAAACCGCCAAAGGAATATATTTTGAGTGAAACATAACATATTTTTAGTGATATACATATTTCAAAACTAGTCTTTTTTTTCTATCAAACTGGTGAATATGTATTAATCTACTTTGATCGTGTGGCAACACATTGGCACATTGCTAGTAGTTATTATAATTTTTTGGACACCAGACAAACGGTGGAGTACATGTACGAAGAGAAGAGGCGCATGCACGCAGTCGGCCTCTCACTGTCTCGCACACATGAGTGTTACGTAAAGGCGACGTTAACAAATAAACCCTAAAACCCTAGGTGCACGATTGCTGCATTCGCGGGTACCGGGTACGTGGTGGAGCACCTTTGTAGGAATAGTCAGCTTGCGTGATAATTTGATCCATAGGACTTGATGGTCGGGACCACAGGTGAACGACTTGGAGCGCGGTGGCTCGCCAGTTGCCACAGATCGAGTAGCCATGTTTAAAATATCGTTTTAAGCGGGGTTAAGAGTTCCGATTTTCAATGGCGCGTTATAAGTAGTAAGTAGTTTTTAGAACGATTGGTATGGAGCGAAAATGAAATTCATAGTACTACGTACCTCCTTGGCGTATGGTTGTATGGTTTTTTTTGCGATGGAGGTTGTATGGGTTTATGTTGCGAGATGTTGAACCTGGTAGTTCTAGGGCAAATACTATTGTTTAGATTTAGATGCTGGTTTTCAGTAATGAAAATCGGAAGGGGAAACCCTTCTTTGATTAAAAAAAACTACTACCTCCATTCTGGTTTACTAGTCCCCATCGTACTTTGGGTCAAAGTTTGTCCACGAATTTTACTTGTAAAATGTGAATGGAAAACAAGATTTTGTTATACCCAAACAAAAAAGGACTGGAGGGAGTGATTGCTCTGACACGGACGCGACCTCTCATAGCGCAGGCATTGAACCGGCGCGCCGGCCAAGAGGGCCGCACTCGCTGCAGGCCTGGCTGAGCACGCCTCCTCGCCGCGTGCAACCAGCTTAAGACTGCCCCGCCTGCCTTCATTGAATCCGCATGTGTGCCGGCAACACGTCCTTCCGCGAGCCGGCAGGCATTTTAGAACACAAAAAATGACTAAAATATAATTAATTTACGCATGGTCTTGACTTGTTGTGCTTGCACTGGTAGCAGGAACTAGTAGAGGATTTTCTTTATTTATAACTCTCCTCACATTTTTTTGTCTTTGAAGTGAATCATGTTTGTGGACATTATGTATGAATGTGCAGATATCTGTGAACATGAGTTTGATGTGGAAGTTGAACTTGGAATGTCGGGCTTGCGCGTGAACTATACCATGTCCAATGCTTCGTCTGTTGTTGTTTGGAAAGTAATTGTTGTTATTACATGACCCGAAAAAAACATTTTGTGCCACATCAGTAGATGCACGGACATCACAACAGGCATGCTGACTGGATAAACATTTGAACCTAGCTATTATGAAGGAAATTTTGTATTGACAACGGTTTTAGATAGCAGTAGACGCCTAGCATGCTCTGCCTCTGCTAGCTTATTTCTGGCTTCTTCCATCTCTTCTTTGGCTTGGGTGAAGAGAGCATCTGATTGCTCTTTTCGCTTCTTCAGGAACTCAGCTACATTCTCAAGGGCTGCTGCACGCTTTATTTCAGCCTTTACTAATGCCACGAGGACATGAACAACTGACGACTCCACCTGGCTTGTGTGTAATCCAGCATCATCTGGGAATTTGCACCTTGTGTCTAATCCAACATCATTAGGGAACTGGCACCTTGTGTGTAATCCAGCCTCATTTTGGAAACATGATCTCGAGGTTGACCATACTTCCCTCCTCGCAGGAACTGCATCCTGACATGAAGTTACTTCTTTTTTAGATCAATACTCAGAGCAACCTAGATCCATTTAGTAGAAGCCAGATAAACAGAACTCGGAGAAGTGAATTCAAAAGGAAAAAAAATAAAAACAGACTACAAGGTGAGAACACCCACTTCCTACATCAAGCTAAAAACGAAAGCATTAAGACGACTAAGACTCTTCTTATTACACATCGAAGAACACCACGCTTAAGAGAAACAGAAACTACAACATATACACATCGAAGAACACGAGGCTACACAAAAGTAATTGAAAGGGTGCTACTTACCAAAGCTCGTTTTACAGGTTCGGTGCAGCTCCTCTTTAACTTGCCACACTCCTTGAAGATGTCCCGAATATCCCATGTTTGGTCTTCATTGCTCCTCTGCATGTTCGCACTCGTGGTTTTAAAATCTCAACATGGCAAGAACAATATACTACTAGTAATACTCGCGCATCTTGTGGGCAACATTAAAGCACTCGTCTGCCATGTTAGAGCATCTCCAACAGAATCGCAACGCGTGGTGCTTTAAAAAAGTGTTTACAGTGCTGAGATCGAGAAGTAGATACTAGAGAGTAGAGGATAGTTCTCAGCATAGATAGATAAAAAAGATAATTCAACTAATCCTCGTCACCCGACTCCTCCTCGGTGATGTCCTCCTCCGACGTCTGACTGTAGGCGTGAAGACATCGATCGTCGTCGGATTCCCAGGGCGACGCTGCTCCTAGCCTCATGTTGAATTGAGCGTCCGCTTTTTGCCTACGCTTGTCCTCGCGATAGGCGGCTCGCTCCGCCCTCCTCTTATCCCTCTCCGCCCTCCTTTGCACGTAGAACTCGCGCTCGTTGATGATGTCCTGCGGGAAGTGTTGGTGCCACAGCGCCATGGCTTCCATGTCCATCTCGACGATGCCGAGACGGTGCTCCCGCCTCCGGTTGTCATGATGATCCTCATCAGTGCTAAGCCGCGGTAGAGGCACGAGCTCCTGCGCCCGCTCCCGCGTTGGCACGTTGGGGAAGTTCAATGTTCTATGAGGCCACCGGAGGCGCCACACCGCCGCGTCGTACACGCGGGCGGCCTCATTGGTGGTGTTGAAATTGCCGAGGCCGAGGCGCATCCCGCGGAACCGGATCACGGCGGAGAAGCTACCGGAGGGGTGCGCGCGGACGCCGCGGTATCCCCAAGTTTCCCAGTGACGCAGCGGCATGGTGGCGCGGCGGCGGCGAGGCAAAAAAGAGCGGGAAGAGAGCGGTGGCGAGGCACAGAGCGGGGAGAGAGCGGTGGCAAGGCACAGAGCGGTGCGAGGGCATTGGATTTTATAAAGCGCGCCAGACGCCGCGCGCCAAAACTAGCGCACGCCCGACCGCTTTTTCCCGCGCGCGCGATCCTTTCCCGACGTCTCTGCTATCTCTACTCTCTTCTCTACTGTTATATTTATTTTATATTTAATATTTAATATTTATCTCTACTTCCTTTACTGTCTACTTTTTTGTCTATACTTTTTTCTTGCAATATAGGCCGTCCGATTTATATCTATCAGATAGGAAGGAAACAAATGGCAATTTTGCAAAAAGATACCCATACCCCTCTCTAGATTTGCAAATAAGGCCTTCCCTCGTTCATCCTTTTCTCCCACAAGATAAACTACTCATACAAATGCATCTTGGTGCGTGCATCGCATGGGTATCTTTCTAGTTCTAAAAACCTTTCCATCATTTGCCACACTACTGGTTGCAGATGAAAAACCTACCCAAGCACAGTGCGATACAGGAGCGATGCACAATTACAAGCTGATATTCTGTTGGACAATGGAGGCTATAACCAATTACTTTTACGGGAACAATAGCACCCAGGAAATTTGAAGGGTAGGTATGAACAAAATTGGAACTGCACATGTACTGCTAAGTGATTCAATACACACATTACCAATCGAGGAGGAGAACAATGGTCACGGCGGCCTCTGTGAGTCATGGTCGGCAACAGGAGTTAGTTCATTGTCCACGACGGTGGTACTTCTGCACTTGGCGTCGGCTTCCGGGAAGCAGATTCAAGACCGTGGAAGACGATGTCGGGGAAGAGGCTCCGTGTACGACGACGACGGTGGACCGGCTCCAGTGCGGTGTACGAGGTCGTCGATGAGGCAGATGCACTGCGGTGGACGAGTGCATCGATGTAAAGGGGAGGAGCACGAAGGCTGCGGTGCCGTGGAGAAGTCTATTTTGCGGTGGGGATAGAAAATGGGAGTATTCAGGTGTACTACTCTGGGTGCCGGGGTGGGGTTGGCTGGGTAGGGTGAACCTGAAGTTACGAAAACAGCCCCCTACCAAGCGTCATCCGTAGGCCTGTTTCGAAGGCTATGATGGTAACTTCCCACTGCTCGAATCAGGGTCGTGGGAGATTTTCCCGCCGACCTCAAAATTTTGTGACACTGGACTCCCCGTGTGGCGTGTTGAGTGATTCGGCTAAGCAACTAGCGAGTAGTAGTAGTAAACTCTGCATATTAGGTTTGACCGAAGTCAAACTTCCTAAAGTTTGACCAAGTTTATAGAAAAATATAAACATTTACCATAACAAATATGTATGATGTGAAAGTACATTCAATAATGAATCTAATGGTATTTATTTGTTATTGTATATGTTAATATTTTTTGTTATAAGCTTTCTGAGAGTTTACAAAACTTGACTTTGACCAATGCTAATACGCGGACTTAAATAAAAACGGAGGGACTACACATTTGTTTTCTTACACTACTAGGGAAAAGGCTAGCAGCAGCGCGGGTTTTAGGCCTATCAGCAGCGCGGGTGCCCGCGCTACCAATAAGGCGCTACAACTAACTCTTAGTAGTAGCGCTGCCTGTACCCGCGCTACCACTATTGACTATAGCAGCAACGCTTTTCAGGAACGCGCTGCTATTATTTAGCTGTAGCGATTTCCCGGTCCAGCGCTACTGTTATATCTTTCACCATTTCCCATTCCAGCTTCGATAAACTGCAATTTCCAGATACTAGGTACTACTAGATATCAATTTCATAAAGCATTATAGGTACTAGGTAGTACTCCCTCGGTTCGAAATTACTCGTCGTGGTTTTAGTTCAAATTTGAACTCAAACCACGACGAGTAATTTGGAACCGAGGGAGTACTAGATAACAATTTCATATATACTCAACATGCATCCTCAAGCAGTACAAGGTGACATCGATGACAATCATCATATTTAGTTCTAGATGATATCGACGACGATCATCATATGTAGTTCTACATGATATCGACGACGATCATCATATGTAGTTCTAGATGATATAGCCACACACACATATGTAGTTCTAGATGATATCGACAACGATCATCATCCTCAAGCCTGGGCGGTGGGTGTTCCTGATAGTAATTAGGATGGCCTGTCCAGCACGAAGATTCTTGCCAACGAGGAATCTCTTCCACCCAACCGAGTTCAAGTGTGTGCGACCATCTGTGCCCATGCGGTAAGTGCATGTGGTGAAGGAGCCCCTTGCGGTAAGGCGTAGTCCAACTGAGCCTTCTTCATCAGACTCGATACCACAACTCACAGATAGGTTCTTTGGAAATCTCTGAATAAGAAAAACATATCAATTAATAAATAGCCTCACACATACTCTTGCAAATATATTTCTATTAAGTATAGATTTCTACACTATCAAAAGACACAGTACTACGCATTTGTACTAATTAATCATGAATTCTACTAATAAGTATATATATGGATTATCTACACTATTAATAGTTCCTTGGATTCTACACTAATAAGCATGTGATCAGACTCTACACTAAAGTATATCATCGACTAGATTCCACAAAGCATATCATTGGACTCTACACTAAGCATATCATCGGATTCACTAAGCATATAATCGGATAATTTGCATTTGTAAGTATAACAATAAAGCATATATATATCATCAAATTACTACATGCAGTACGTATAACATACCATTTCATGCCGATCGACCATGGTACTTGTCAGGCGGGTCACGAATGGCACCCCGACAAAGTCATCATGTGGCGGAATTATGTCCCATAGGTTGCACACCTCCTCCTCGCTCAGCCTCATTCTTTGAGCTATGATGGCTTCATGAAGTGGGTTCTCATCATCTTCATTGAGTGGGTCCTCATTATCTTCATCATCTTCGTTATCTTCATCATCTTCCACCAGGTTGATATAAATGACAACCAGCTTGGGTCTTTCTGCTCTGAAGGAGAATCTGATCAACTCACCACCAGTAAGACGCATGCGAGCGAGGAAACGGGCCCATCCATCTCCTCCAATCTGCGACATATTGCATCCTTTCTCGACCTCCATAGTGTACGGCCCCCCAGGAGCCTCAAATGTCACAGTGTCTCCTGTCAGCTTGTTGAATTTCAACCTCACATTGCATGAGACGATCTGTGTAAGAAAAGCAAAATGACACAATGCAGTAATGCCAACACTAAAAATAAAATAGTTGTTACATTTCATCTAATTTCTTACCGCCGCATGACGAAAACTCGGATGGAAGTAGATGCCGAACAGCTTGCCAGTTGCAAGGCTGCTGGCGCACCTTGACTTGCACAGTCGACATAGTGGTGCTAGTGGCGGCGCCATTTTCCTAAAGCAATATGAGCAAAGGATTAACGATTCACTTCACAGGAAACAAGTGGCAAATTTAACTAAATTGGCACCTACATTTTGCCAAAAAATAACTTATTACAAAAAAACTAAATCGAGCATACTAAATCAACTAAATCAACTAGCATACTAAATCCACTAGCATACTAAATTCACTAGCATACTAAATCAACTAAATCAAAATGTTCTAAATCAACTAGCCTACTAAATCAACTAAATCAACTAGCCTACTAAATCAACTAAATCAACTAGCCTACTAAATAAACTAAATCAAAATGTTCTAAATCGACTAAATCAACTAGCCTACTAAATCAACTGAATCATATCAACTAAATCAACTAAATCAACTAGCATACTAAATCCACTAGCATACTAAATCAAAATGTTCTAAATCAACTAAATCAACTAGCCTACTAAATCAACTGAATCATATCAACTAAATCAAAATGTTACATATGAAAGCCTACTAAATCAAAATGTATCAGGGAGGAGGGAGAAGGAGGGGCGACTCGAGGAGGGAGAAGATAGTAGGACGGAGGAGGAAGGCGGAGCGAGGAGGGGCTGGCTGGCGGCGAGTGGAGGGAGGACGGATTGAGGAGGAAGGCGGAGCGAGGAGGGGGCGGCCAGCGGCGAGTGGAGGGAGGACGGAGGAGGAGGCCGGTACCGAGTCCAGCGAGGAGGATGAGGCGACAACGGCGCGGATCGGGGGAGGGGCGACGGGGGAGGACCGTCGGCGCGGGGGGTGAGGAGGAGACCGTGAGTGTGTGTGAGTGTGATCTGTGGATGAGGCTAGGGAGTGGGGGAAGATGGAATGGAATAGCAGTAGCGCGCTATAGGTAAACACGCTGCTGCTAAACTACCTATCAGTAGTTAATTTAGCAGTAGCGATTATTGCCTGAATGCGCTGCTGCTACGTTATGTAGCAGTAGCGCTGTTTATTTTAACGCGCTGCTGCTATAATTGGCCTCGCGGCGGCGTCGTGGGAATTTTAGCAGTAGCGCTTCTTGGAGTGCACACGCTACTGATAAGCTTGTTTCAGCAGCGAGTTTCCATGGCCCGCGCTACTGCTACTTAGCAGCAACGCCTGATTTTAAAGCGCGCTGCTGGTAAGATTCTGTGTATAGGCTTTTCCCTAGTAGTGTTAGTTTGTAGTGAACTAATCATTTGTTGAAATTGTGAAATAAATATATTAGGCTATTGACTTCGAATGTAATGGTCTATACAATTCAATAGTTACAATCATTGTCGAATCCCAAGATGTATACAAGGTCTATAGTACTTCACAACATGCTCAAACTCACATAATCCTAGTCAAATGAGAATCTAAATGCATTTCATAGTTATTACTTTGTAGGATGCAACAAAAACAACCATAACTCTACATCAGCCATTATAGAAGCAACATTTTGACATATCCCAATGTGAGAATGAAACGTGTAGAGAGAGCTTTTGAAGATGGAGCAGATAGGGCGGGAAAGATTGTATGTATGTGGACGAGAGAGTAGGAGACAAACCTAACGAGACAGAGAGAGAGAGATAGAGAGAGAAAGAGAGAGGAAGAAGTTAGGTCTGTGAGAAAGATGGATACATGTAATATACATGAGATGCGTGTGCATCTGGATTCTGTATACGTGGAAGGAGAAGAGACAACATGTTTGATGAGAGAGCTGGAAAAACATGGACAAGAGGGGAAGGATCTCGTGGGTTGAGGGATTGACAATTTTGTGTGGGGGAGAGAGGGATTGGTAATTTTGTGCAAGAGAGAGAGAGGGTGGGGGGAGGAGTCAGTCATCCATCGTCACATCGCCCTGCTTCCAAATGACCCTGCATTCTCTAGCACGGTGTGGTCGCTGTCTTCGATCTGCTCGATGCCCTCTTTGAAGATTGAGGTGTTGTGCATGTTGGGGTGCAAAGAAGCACAAGCGAGAGTGGTCGCCGTATAACCTTGGATGGGGATGAATTGTGTCCTCGGGGGAGTGTGTGTGTGTGTGTGTTGTGCTATGTGTGTGTGTGTATGTGTCAGATATTGAGAGAAAACAAACCTAAGGAGAGAAATGGGTATTCACGAAGAGATTGTGCGGGCCTTGAGGTGGGCAGGGGCCGGGTGAGGGTGTCAAAATGTGCGCGTTGATGCATGTGTTCCATGCGACCGTGCGAGGGACGGACGAATCAAGAGGGATGGTTGTTGTGTTACGGATGCTCCTCTCTCTGTCTCTCTCTCTCTCCCTCTCTCTCACACACACACACAAGTAAACTAGAAGACCGTTCTCTCATGTATACACAACGTATCGGCATCTGTCTATGTCTCACTCATGCATGATCATTTGCACATTCACACCTCTCTATGTCTGTATCACACGCACACCGTCTCCACATTGCCCTTCCGCCACAACACACATATGGACACATACACACGTTCTCTCTTAGTCACACACACACAAAATTAGTATTAAAAAAAAACTAGGACGCACCTAAAACGTCCAAATCCAAATAAACACGAACTGGAGCTAAATTCAAATATATGGAAATATTGCAGCGTCAAGAACTTTCACAGGAAAAAAGTTGAGTAATATTCGAGGATTGTTTTCACACACAAAAAAAGGTTCGGTGGATGTCCTTCGAGCGCGACACGGTGACGCACCGTTCGATCGACCGCGCAGCCGGGGTTCATGCGCTTGCACAGGATTCCGTATCGTGGCTATGGTACTAACTAATAGAAGTGCTGCCTAAGTCTAATGTTTATGTGTACTAGTACGGTTTTCTTTTAAGTTTGACAAACCTTATATATAAAACTAAAGTAAGCTCCCACACGCGCACTCATCAATATGCCGCCGCCGCTGTTGCGCATGCCGGCGCCCGCCTGCTCCGGCCAACAATTTCTCGCCCATCACCGTCGTGTCGCCGCCATCCCTGTGCCATGAAGCCGAAGGCTCGCCCGCTCACGTCGTCTGCAGTCCCTCCTCGCGATGCCGCCATGCTGCCAAGCATGCGAGCAGCTGGTGGAGCCGCGTCTATGCATGCAGCGTACGAAGAAGAGGACGAGCGCGTGCTCCAGCACGCCGGCGAGGAGGAACTAGCGTGTCATCATCATCTCCGCCCACGCGGAGGAGGCGCGCATGTGTTGGAAATATGCCCTAGAGGCAATAATAAAATGGTTATTATTGTATTTCCTTGTTCATGATAATTGTCTATTGTTCATGCTATAATTGTATTAACCGGAAACCGTAATACATGTGTGAATACATAGACCACAACATGTCCCTAGTAAGCCTCTAGTTGACTAGCTCGTTGATCAATAGATGGTCATGGTTTCCTGACCATGGACATTGGATGTCATTGATAACGGGATCACATCATTAGGAGAATGATGTGATGGACAAGACCCAATCTTAAGCGTAGCACAAGATCGTGTAGTTCGTTTGCTAAAGCTTTTCTAATGTCAAGTATCATTTCCTTAGACCATGAGATTGTGCAACTCCCAGATACCGTAGGAATGCTTTGGGTGCACCAAACGTCACAACGTAACTGGGTGGCTATAAAGGTGCGCTACAAGTATCTCCGAAAGTGTCTGTTGGGTTGGCACGAATCGAAACTGGGATTTGTCACTCCGTGTGACGAATAGGTATCTCTGGGCCCACTCGGTAATGCATCATCATAATGAGCTCATTGTGACTAAGTGGTTGGTCACAGGATCATGCATTACGGAACAAGTAAAGTGACTTGCTGATAACGAGATTGAACGAGGTATTGGGATACCGATGATCGAATCTCGGGCAAGTAACGTACCGATTGACAAAGGGAATTGTATATGGGATTGCTTGAATCCTCGACATCGTGGTTCATCCGATGAGATCATCATGGAACATGTGGGAGCCAACATGGGTATCCAGATCCCGCTGTTGGTTATTTGCCGGAGAGTTGTCTCGGTCATGTCTGCATGATTCCCGAACCCGTAGGGTCTACACACTTAAGGTCCGATGATGCTAGGGTTATAGGGAAAGTTTGTACGTGGTTACCGAATGTTGTTCGGAGTCCTAGATGAGATCCCGGACGTCACGAGGAGTTCCGTAATGGTCCAGAGGTAAAGAATAACATATAGGAAGTGAGGTTATGACCACCGGAAGTGTTTCGGGCGTCACCGGTAATGTACCGGGACCACAGGAGGGTTCCGGGGGTCTACCGGGAGGGGCCATCAGCCTCGGAGGCTTGCATGGGCCAAGAGTGTGAAGGGACCAGCCCCTGAGTGGGCTGGTGCGTCTCCCACCAGGGCCCAAAGTGCAGCTAGGAGGAGAAGAGGGGAAACCCTAGGCGCAGATGGGCCTAAGGCCCACCCTAGGGCGGGCCCCCTCTCCCCCTCTTGGCCGCCCCCTCCATCCCATCTAGGGCTGCCGCCCCCTATGGGTGGGAACCCTAGAGGGGGCGCACCCTCCTCCTATAAATAGTTCGGGTTTTGGGGCTGCCCAACACACGAGTCTCTCTCCCTCTTGGCGCAGCCCTACCCCTCTCCCTCCTCGTCTCTTGCAGTGCTTGGCGAAGCCCTGCTGGCGTGCCACGCTCCTCCACCATCACCACGCTGTCGTGCTACTGTTGAATGGAGTCTTCCCCAACCTCTCCCTCTCTCCTTGCTGGATCAAGGCGCGGGAGACGTCACCGGGCTGTACGTGTGTTGAACGCGGAGGCGCCGTTGTTCGGCACTTAGATCAGAATCGACCGCGATCTGAATCGCTGCGTGTACGACTCCACCAACCGTGTTCTTGTAACGCTTCTGCTTAGCAATCTTCAAGGGTATGAAGATGCACTCCCTCTCTCTCGTTGCTAGTATCTCCTAGATTGATCTTGGTGACACGTAGGAAATTTTGAATTATTGCTACGTTCCCCAACAGTGGCATCATGAGCTAGGTCTATGTGTAGATTCTATGCACGAGTAGAACACAAAGCAGTTGTGGGCAATGATTTGTTCAATTTGCTTACTATTACTAGTCTTATCTTGATCTAGCGGCATTGTGGGATGAAGCGGCCCGGACCGACCTTACACGTACGCTTACGTGAGACTGGTTCCACCGACTGACATGCACTTGATGCATAAGGTGGCTGGCGGGTGTCTGTCTCTCCCACTTTAGTCGGATCGGATTCGATGAAAAGGGTCCTTATGAAGGGTAAATAGCAATTGGCATATCACCGTTGTGGTTTTGCGTAGGTAAGAAACGTTCTTGCTAGAAACCCATAGCAGCCACGTAAAACATGCAACAACAATTAGAGGACGTCTAACTTGTTTTTGCAGGGTTTGCTTTGTGATGTGATATGGCCAAAAGGATGTGATGAATGATATATGTGATGTATGAGATTGATCATGTTCTTGTAATAGGAATCACGACTTGCATGTCAATGAGTATGAAAACCGGCAGGAGCCATAGGAGTTGTCTTAATTTATTTATGACCTGCATGTCAATGAAAACGCCATGTAATTACTTTACTTTATTGCTAACCGTTAGCCATAGTAGTAGAAGTAATAGTTGGCGAGGCAACTTCATGAAGACACGATGATGGAGATCATGGTGTCATGCCGGTGACGATGGTGTTCATGCCGCGCCTCGAAGATGGAGATCAAAGGCGCAAGATGATATTGGCCATATCATGTCACTTTATGATTTGCATGTGATGTTTGTCATGTTTTTACATCTTATTTGCTTAGAACGACGGTAGCATAAATAAGATGACCCCTCATTAAAATATCAAGAATTGTGTTCCCCCTAACTGTGCATCGTTGCTAAGGTCCGTTGTTCCGAAGCACCACGTGATGATCGGGTGTGATAGGTTCTAACGTTCGCATACAACGGGTGTAAGCCAGATTTACACACCCAATACACTTAGGTTAACTTGACGAGCCTAGCATGTACAGACATGGCCTCGGAACACGGAAGACCGAAAGGTCAAACATGAGTTGTATAGTGGATACGATCAACATGAAGATGTTCACCGATGATGACTAGTCCGTCTCACATGATGTTCGGACACGGCATAGTTGACTCGGATCATGTATCACTTAGATGACTAGCTAGAGGGATGTCTATCTAAGTGGGAGTTCATTGAATAATTTGATTAGATGAACTTAATTATCATGAACATAGTCAAATGGTCTTTGCAAATTATGTCGTAGCTCACGCTTTGGTTCTACTGTTTTAGATATGTTCCTAGAGAAAATTTAGTGGAGAGTTGACAGTAGCAATTATGCGGACTGGGTCCGTGAACTGAGGATTGTCCTCATTACTGCATAGAAGGGTTATGTCCTTAATGCACTGCTCAGTGTGTTGAACCTCGAGCATCGTCTGTAGATGTTGGGAAACATCTGACATACACGTTTTGATGACTAAGTGATAGTTCAGTGCGTAATACTAACGGTTTAGAATTGTGGCACCAAAGACGTTTTTGAAACATCGCAGAACATATGAGATGTTCCAAAGACTGAAATTGAAATTTCAGACTAGTGCCCACGTCAAGAGGTATGAGACCTCTAGCAAGTTCCTTAAGCCAGTAAACTAAGGGAGAAAAGCTCAATCATTGAGCATGTGCTCAGATTGTCTGTGTTCTACAATCGCTTGAATCGAGTGGGAGTTAATCTTCCAGATGAGATAGTGATGGTTCTCCATAGTCACTACCACCAAGCTATTGGAGCTTCGTGATGAACTATAACATATCAGGGATAGACATGATGATCCTTGAGCAACTCGTGATGTTTGACACCGCGAAAGTAGAAATCAAGTAGGAGCATCAATTGTTGATGGTTAAACCACTAGTTTCAAGAAGGGCAAGGGAAAGAAGGGATACTTCATGAGACGGCAAATCAGTTGCTGCTCTAGTGAAGAAACCCATGGTTGAACCAAACCCGAGACTAAGTGCTTCTATAATGAGGGGAACGGTCACTGAAGCAGAACTACCCTAGATACTTGGTAGATGAGAAGGATGGCAAGATCGATAGAAGTATTTTGGATATATGTTATATTAATGTGTACTTTACTAGTACTCCTAGTAGCACCAGGGTAATAAATACCGGTTCGGTTGCTAAGTGTTAGTAACTCGAAATAAAAGGCTACGGAGACTAGCTAAAGGTGAGATGACGATATGTTGGAAGTGTTTCCAAGGTTGATGTGATCAAACATCACACGCTCCCTCTACCATCGGGATTGGTGTTAAACCGAAATAATTGTTATTTGGTGTTTGCGTCGAGCATAGACATGATTGGATTATGTTGATCGCCATACAGTTATTCATTTAAGGAGAGTAATGGTTACTCTGTTTATTTGAATAATACCTTCAATGGTCTTGCACCTAAAATGAATGGTTTATTGAATCTCGATTGTAGTGATACACATCTTCATGCCAAAAGATATAAGATAGTAATGATAGTACCACATACTTGTGGCACTGCCATTTGAGTCATGTTGGTATAAAACGCATGAAGAAGCTCCATGTTGATGGATCTTTGGACTCACTCATTTTTGAAAAGATTGAGACATGTGAACCATGTCTATTGGTAGATATGCATGAAGAAACTCCATGCAGATGGATCGTTTGGACTCACTTGATTTTGAATCACTTGAGACATGCAAATCATACCACATGGGCAAGATGACTGAAAGGCCTCGTTTTCAGTAAGATGGAACAAGAAAGCAACTTGTTGGAAGTAATACATTTTGATGGGTACAGTCCAATGAGTGCTGAGGCACGCAGTGGATATCGTTATGTTCTTACTTCACATATGATTTGAGTAGATGCTGAGTATATTTACTTGATGAAACACAAGTCTGAATTATCGAAAGGTTTAAGTAATTTCAGAGTGAAGTTGAAGATCGTCGTGACAAGATGATAAAATGTCTATGATATGATCATAGAGATGAATATCTGAGTTACGAGTTTGGCACACAATTGAGACATTGTGGAAATTGTTTCACAACTAATACCGCCTGGACCACCATAGTGTGATGGTGTGTCCGAACATCATAACTGCACCCTATTGGATATGGTGCATACCATGATGTCTCTTATCGAATTACCACTATCATTTATGGGTTAGGCATTAGAGACAACTGCATTCACTTTAAATAGGGCACCACACAATTCCGTTGAGACGACACCGTATGAACTATGGTTTAGAGAAACATAAGCTGTCGTTTCTTAAAAGTTTGGGGCTGCGATGCTTATGTGAAAAAGTTTCTGGCTGATAAGCTCGAACCCAAAGCGGATAAATGCATCTTCATAGAATACCCAAAAATAGTTGGGTGTACCTCCTATTTCAGATCCGGAAGCGAAAGTGATTATTTCTAGAAACGGGTCCTTTCTCGAGGAAAAGTTTCTCTCGAAAGAATTGAGTGGGAGGGTGGTGGAGACTTGATGAGGTTATTGAACTGTCACTTCAACTAGTGTGTAGCAGGGCACAGGAAATTGTTCCTGTGGCACCTACACCAATTGAAGTGGAAGCTTATGATAGTGATCATGAAACTTTGGATCAAGTCATTACCAAACCTCATAGGTCGACAAGGATGCGTACTACTTCAGAGAGGTACGTAATCCTGTCTTGGAAGTCATGTTGCTAGACAACAATGAATCTACGAGCTATGGAGAAGCGATGGTGGGCCCGGATTCCGACGAATGGCTCAAGGCCATAAAATCCGAGAGAGGATCCATGTATAAAACAAAGTATAGACTTTGAAAGAACTACTTGATGGTCGTAAGGCTGTTGGGTGCAGATGGATTTGAAAAGGAAGACGGACAATGATGGTAAGTGTCACAATTAAGAAAGCTGGACCTGTCGTTAAGATGTTTCCCGACAAGTTCAAGGAGTTGACTATGATGAGACTTTTTCACTCATAGCGATGCTAAGAGTCTTTTGGAATTATGTTAGTAGTTACTGCATTATTTATGAAATCTTGCAGATAGGATGTCAAATCATTGTTTCCTCGACGATTTTCTTGAGGAAAGGTTGTATGTGATAGAACCAGAAGGTTTTGTCAATCCTGAAAGATGCTAACAAGTATGCAAAGCTCCAGCAATCCTTCTAAGGACTGGAGTAAGCATCTCGGAGTTGGAATGTACGCTTTGATGAGATGATCAAAGATTTTGGGTTTATACAAAGTTTATGAGAAACTTGTATTTCCAAAGAAGTGAGTGGGAGCACTATAGAATTTTTGATGAGTATATGTTGTTAACATATTGTTGATCAGAAATGATGTAGAATTTCTGGAAAGCATGCAGGGTTATTTGAAAAGTGTTTTTCAATGGAAAACCTGGATTAAGCTACTTGAACATTAAGCATCAAGATCTATAAGGATAGATCAAAAATGCTTAATAATACTTTCAAATGAATACATACCGTGACAAGATTTTGAAGGAGTTCAAAATAGATCAACAAAGAAGGATTTCTTGGCTGTGTTACAAGGTGTGAGTTTGAGTAAGACTCAAGACCTGACCACGGCAGAAGAGAGAGAAAGGACGAAGGTTGTCCCCTATACTTTAGACGTAGGCTCTACAGTATGCTATGTTGTGTACGGCACCTGAAGTGTGCCTTGCCATGAGTCAGTCAAGGGGTACGAGAGTGATCCAGGAATGGATCACATGACAGCAGTCGAACTTATCCTTAGTAACTAGTGGACTAAGGAATTTTCTCAATTATGGAGGTGGTAAAAGAGTTCATCGTAAAGGGTTACGTCGATGCAAACTTTGACACTAATCCAGATGACTCTGGGTAGTAAACCGGATTCGTATAGTAGAGCAGTTATTTGGAATAGCTCAAAGTAGCGCGTGGTAGCTGCATCTACGAGATGACATAGACATTTGCAAAGCACACATGGATCTGAAAGATTCAGACCCATTGACTAATAAACCTCTCTCACAAGCAAGATATGAACAAACCCCATGGGTGTTGGATTCATTACAATCACGTAGTGATGTGAACTAGATTATTGACTCTAGTGCAAGTGGGAGACTGTTGGAAATATGACCTAGAGGCAATAATAAAATGGTTATTATTGTATTTCCTTGTTCATGATAATTGTCTATTGTTCATGATATAATTGTATTAACCGGAAACCGTAATACATGTGTGAATACATAGACCATAACATGTCCCTAGTAAGCCTCTAGTTGACTAGCTCGTTGATTATTAGATGGTCATGGTTTCCTGACCATGGACATTGGATGTCATTGATAATGGGATCACATCATTAGGAGAATGATGTGATGGACAAGACCCAATCTTAAGCGTAGCACAAGATCGTGTAGTTCGTTTGCTAAAGCTTTTCTAATGTCAAGTATCATTTCCTTAGACCATGAGATTGTGCAACTCCCGGATACCGTAGGAATGCTTTGGGTGCAGCAAACGACACAACATAACTGGGTGGCTATAAAGGTGCACTACAGGTATCTCCGAAAGTGTCTGTTGGGTTGGCGCGAATCGAGACTGGGATTTGTCACTCCGTATGACGGAGAGGTATCTCTGGGCCCACTCGGTAATGCATCATCATAATGAGCTCATTGTGACTAAGTAGTTGGTCATGGGATCATGCATTACGGAACGAGTAAAGTGACTTGCTGATAACGAGATTGAACGAGGTATTGGGATACCGACGATCGAATCTCGGGCAAGTAACATACCGATTGACAAAAGGAATTGTATATGGGATTGCTTGAATCCTCGACATAGTGGTTCATCCGATGAGATCATCGTGGAACATGTGGGAGACAACATGGGTATCCAGATCCCGCTGTTGGTTATTGGCCGGAGAGTTGTCTCGGTCATGTATGCATGATTCCCGAACCCGTAGGGTCTACGCACTTAAGGTCCGATGACGCTAGGGTTATAGGGAAAGTTGTATGTGGTTACCGGATGTTGTTCAGAGTCCCGGATGAGATCCCGTACGTCACGAGGAGTTCCGGAATGGTCCGGAGGTAAAGAATAATACATAGGAAGTGAGGTTTTGACCACCGGAAGTGTTTCGGGCGTCACCGGTAATGTACCGGGACCACAGGAGGGTTCCGGGGGTCCACCGGGAGGGGCCACCAGCCCCGGAGGCTTGCATGGGTCAAGAGTGGGAAGGGACCAGCCCCTGAGTGGGCTGGTGCGCCTCCCACCAGGGCCCAAGGCGCAACTAGGAGGAGAAGGGGGGAAACCCTAGGCGCAGATGGGCCTAAGGCCTACCCTAGGGCGCCCCCCTCTCCCCCTCTTGGCCGCCCCTCCATCCCATCTAGGGATGCCGCCCCCTAGGGGTGGGAACCCTAGAGGGGGCGCACCCTCCTCCGCTCCTCCTATAAATAGTGGGGTTTTTGGGGCTGCCCAACACACGAGTCTCTCTCCCTCTTGGCGCAGCCCTACCCCTCTCCCTCCTCGTCTCTTGTAGTGCTTGGCGAAGCCTTGCTGGCGTGCCATGCTCCTCCACCATCACCACGCCGTCGTGCTGCTGCTGGACGGAGTCTTCCCCAACCTCTCCCTCTCTCCTTGCTAGATCAAGGCGCGGGAGACGTCACCGGGCTGTACGTGTGTTGAACGTGGAGGCACCGTTGTTCGACGCTTAGATCAGAATCGACCGCGACCTGAATCGCTGCGTGTATGACTCCACCAACCGCGTTCTTGTAACACTTCCGCTTAGAGATCTTCAAGAGTATGAAGATGCACTCCCTCTCTCTCATTGCTAGTATCTCCTAGATTGATCTTGGTGACACGTAGGAAATTTTGAATTATTGCTACGTTCCCCAACAGCATGGTGGCTGTCGTGGCGGAAGCCGGTCGCGCACGCGTCGAGCCCGCAAACCGGGTGCGGACGCGGAATCTACCTTCGAGACCTTGAATGACACGTGGATCCTGCAATCTGAAGGAGCAATTTGGGTCAGTCGACTCATGTGAGCCGTTTGATGCAACATGGATGGCTAGAAGGGCTTCTTCCACCTCTTCTGACGTCTTCTTCCTTCGCTCCGCCGAACTTCTTTCACAAATCGACTGACCCAAATTATACTACTAGTACGAACGTATTAAGTACAGTAGGAACATGAAGATACGAGTAGTAGTACCAACTGCAAGAAGAACAGTAGTAAGACATAGCACTAGTACTACTGTACATACTAAAGAGTTCAAATAATGAGAAAGAACATAAACATAGTTCTGCTGGGGCCTCAGCACAACACACCCTTGAAAATAAACTAAGCAACTAGTCCGCTTGACACTACAGTAGAACCGGCATGAGCGACGACACTGCCACCTACTCGAAGTCCGAGTCCACGTCCTCGACTTCGTCCTCGTCCCTCTTCCTCTTCCTCTTCACCGACGCTTCTTTGCTTGAACCAGACACTGGGCTCTGCTTCTTCATCCAACCCTTGTAGATATTTAAACAAAGGTAGGCATCCATTGCTGCGTACAGGATGTGATCTTCATCTAATGTCTTCGACTCCCATGCATGATGAAACTCATGATGAGGTTTCTTCAGTTTAGCGTACGAAGGATCAATCATGGCTGCTGCCAGGGTCAGCATTGAAGGTTGAGAGGAGGACACCAGGCTTGCCTTCTGGAGATCGAAGGGCTGGCCTACAACTAGACCTATCTGACGCAGGACATCCCTGTCGTTCTTAAAGCCTACAGTAACGAATTTCACTCTTTTGTCCTTGAGGAAGTTCTTAAAATCCTGGCACTCAACGTCGGCATGGCATATGTGGTAGACCAAGCAAACGTTATGTACGCAAACCTGGATCACGGCGGGCTTCTTCCTCTCTTCGTCCTTTAGATCCTTCTCTCGTCCCAGGACTGTGGTGTACTCAACATCTAGCCTAGCGACCCACTCATCTGTTGAACTGTTGAACATGCGTAGGAAGCGAGCAAGCCATGCTTTCACCATCTCGGATCCACGTGTGTAGATGATGATGAACTGATCGCCGGTGATGGCTCTAACCTGGTACTCAGCGGCGACCATGGAGATTTGGGAGGCCATGGATTTTGGAGGAGGGTTAGGAGAAGTTGAACTGTTGTACCCCGCAAAAAAACTGGGAGCGAACTAATGTGAAAGGACGGGACGACTGGGAGCGAACTGTTGTAAGGTAGAAGACAGGGACGAGTAGGGCGTGCGAACGGCATGGGGTTGCTGGCTTGCTCGGTGGATAAACGACTGCAAGCCCCCAAAGAGTTCTCGAGAACTATGCAGGACCCACTAGATGTCATGTCTACTAGACCCATATCATAGGCCTGCCGGTATAGCTTCTGCCTGTTTGCACACCATGCCGGCGCGTGGATGTAACTTCACTTAATTTCGTCAAACGTCGTGCCTCCCACGACCTTCGCCTCCCTCGCACGGTCGCGCCCTTTGAGACTTCGACTGGCTATAAATGAGAAATTTTTTGCCTTTTTTTAGACAAGCAATTTTTTTGCCTACTCCGCATGCATGATACTCCCTTTGGTCCTTTTTACTCCCGTCAACTGTTTGCAAAGTGTTTGACCAAATTTAAACTTTTTTAGAACACCACCTTATATTAATTAACCAGCCACACCAATACACTCATTCGATACAATATTCACCACACAGGGCGGTACATTATTTACAAGAATACCATCTAATATATTGTCAAAGCTATACTTAGCGATTAAGTGTGCCACCTTATTGGCCGAAGGACTAATCTTTGACAATTGAAGATTGTTGATCAACTTCGAGATGCTCAACGCTTTCATCTTCAGGTCACGCATAGCAGACCTGTCATAGTCCCCCGATGCAAGAGACGCTACCACAAAAGCGCAATCAGTCTCTAAAATTATAGTATTATGAAGAGAAATACCTATGTAGAGACCGGCAAGGCAAGCCCTAAGCTCCGCTTCCTCCACGCTTTGACAGGCATCAATGAAATCCCACGACCAAATTTATACTAAAAATATCAATATCTACAATACTGATTATAATGAGTATAAGAACTACGTTTTATAATGAGTGTAAAAATATTGATTTGACATTGTGAATGTTGACACATTTTTCTATAAGTCTGGTGAAAGTAGAGGTACATTGACTTCAGACAAAACTTAAATGCACAATGCAGACTAGTTCCTCCGTCCAAGTGCGTGCCATGTCCTATCTTGTCATCACAACAAGGTTAGCTATTAGAGTACCACTACCTCCCTTCTAGTTTAAAGGGCTCGATTCAAAATTTTCACCTACTCTTAGCAAGATAGTAGAGGTGGTGGAATAGTTTTTGAAGTCTGCAAAAGTACTCAACTAGTGCTGTCGTTCTTCACAAAAAAATGTGTTTACCAATGCATGCATGAACACTAGTTACTCTAACCCTCCTCTTCTTTAATTCTTTGCCACATCAGCATGTTTACTATTCTCGTGTGCATGATACCAGCTAAGATACCACCATTATGGCCAGCCTTAATCATCGCATGCAATAATTTAGTGCACCTTGAAATACGAACATGTGTGGGGCGTGTATGTTTTTAATGACTTGAGACTATACCACTACAAAAAAATACACTTCCGTGATGATAGGTGTTTGTCACAGTAGGTCGCTTTTTTTGTCATGCATGTACATCCATGACAAATTTATGACAGAATCAAGGTAGTCATACATGTGCTGTCGTAGAAGTGTTCCATGACATTACCAAAATTATCATCATGGAAGTGTCCACTTCCATGACGATAAATCGCGCGTCACAGAAGTGCTTTCGTCAAGGGTGACCGACACGTGACATCCACCGTAACGGAACGTCGTTAAGCTATCGGGTCGGGTTTTGGATCCGATAACCCGTTAACAGCCCCGACCAATGGGGATTTTCCACATGTAAAATCATCATTGGCTGGAGGAAACACGTGTCGGCTATCGTTGGGACAGATGTCAACCACTCATTGGACGGAAGGCGTCTACGATACGTCGACACGTGGCACGGCCCAACAGAGGCCCATTCCTGTGAAAAGGCCGGCCCGTTTGACTTGGTCAAAAGGTGGCGGGCCGGTCCATGGAAAGCCTGTTAACGGCATGTTCGCATATAGCCCATTTACAACCCGCTAACCCAAGGCCCGTTACGCCCTATCCGAATTAGGCCCAGTAGCATCATCTGGGCCATCCAATATGATTCCAGCCCGTTTTCACTTCTGGCCCATGTATGGCCCATGACGTCTTTCGGCCCATATGAGGCCCTATGTAACTCTTGGCCTATTAACGGCATGTGGTGAAACTGGCCCGTAATGAATAGTGTATCACTTTACACCCATTAATGGCCCGTGGTGAAACTGGCCCATAATGAACAGTGTATCACTTTATACCCATTAACGGCTCGTTATTCCATTGGGCCGTTTCCAGCCCATGTTAACTTTCGGCCTTCTCAGAGCCCATTTATTCTTGGGCTCATTTCCAGCATTCGTTTACTTACGGCCCGTTACTGTCATTTTCTGCTTGTGGGCCAAATTCAGCCCGTGGTTACAGTCGGCCCATTTGTGGTCCGTTAATACATTGGGCCGTTTTCATAGCGTCATCAAATACGACCTATTAACGATGGCCCGTTACAGTCGGCCCATGAACGGACGATTCCAACTCTAGCCCGTTTATAGTCATAATGCGGCCTGTTATTGGCCCATGTTTGGCCAATCGATCATACGGCCCGTATAAGGCCCATTGATGATACGGCCCATAGAAGGCCCATTGTTTCTATGGCCCGTAGAAGGCCTACTGTTTCTACGGCCCATAGAAGGCCCACTATTTCTACGGCCCGTAGGAGGCCCAGTGTCACTACAGTAAATATTAGCCCATGGTTATTGTGGCCTAGTTTTAAAAAATAGGTTATTGCAGCCACTAGTTAACCGCGGAAAAGAACTACAATGACTACAAGCAAATAAATAAACAAGACAACAAGGAAATAAATAAGCAAGCAACTAACGCTAGGCTATCACGGCTATTACACATATTACATCCGCTGGGCATCAAAGTTCGCCACCAGTGCAAATATAGGGAACAAAGCAGCATATCATATACATTCGCCGTCAAAATTGGCCACCAGTGCAAATAAACGCGGGCAGCAAAACAAGAGCATAACTGAAACAACTTTAGAAGAGCTCAAGAAACGTTATCCTGGGTATCCACCATGCTGGCAATAAGCTTAGCAAGCTGATTAGCTTTGTCCTGTTTGGCGCTAAAATCCTCCAACGCTTGCTGTTGCACCAAAAAGTATGCATCTGAATGCTCCAGGGACTTCCGCAGTCCTTCTGCTTCTTGTCGCAGCACAGCTGATCGATGTCTTTCAGCTTGTAGTTGAGACTCAAGAAACCGAACTGATTCAGACAGTGAGTTTGAATAGCTTGTGCAAGCGGTAGTGGCCAGTAACTCCAACACTAAACCAAGACAGGATGTGTCACTATCCTAAACCTTATCTGCATTACTTCCTTTACCGTTGCTTAATAAGGCACTCTTCCCTAATATTCCGTCAGCATTCTAAAAGAAGAAACAAGCAGACACATAACAAGTTTAGCATGTACTAGTATATGGAACTCATTTCGGTGAACCAGTTCATTAGTAAGGTGGACAGGATTAAACTACCAAGTCTTCTATTGCCAAGTACTAGTACATAATAAAAGCATCAAACAAACATATATCTATGTCCTATGGTAGCAATGGAATCTTAAATTAGAACAGTTGTTTTTCAGGTTTAGGCACTTGTTCTACATGAACAGAGTACAGTAAGACGCAAGAATATAATACTTAAAAATAGAAAATGAACTCATAGACCTTACCACATTCTTGGTTCGGGACCAGTACAGAACAAGGCGTTTCCAGTCATCGTCCAGTAAATGTGTCTCAGGAGAACGTAAGGGAATTTGATGAGTTTCTTTGCCGGTGAAGTACGTTTTCTTCAGGTAATTTCGATACTGCCACCAAGCATTCTTGAAGATAGCAGAGGTATTAGCACAGGTTACCTCATCCCGAGTTTCCAAATCAGTCCTTCTCTATAGAGAAAAATGGGAAAATTTGTTGTATTATAACCATCATGGAGGTAGGATGTATGGGACGAAGCAAAGTAATTGCCATGAATAACATTACTTACACATAACTCCTAGACAAACACCTGCAACTGGCATTTTCCTTCATCTTTAGTATAATATTTCCAAGATGGGAAGATACGCACATACGATTTAACAACATCAAATGCGATAGATGCTAAACTACGACTAGCTGGTTGTGCTTCCTCCACAGGAATAGGCGTACTAACTGGTGGAGTTGGGGTTCGCCGTGATAGTACTGGCCCTATGGGCACTGGAGCTGCCTTACTAACTGCTCTTGTTTGGGAGCTCTGTGGTGGAGATGGTGTTGTGTCAACAGGAACTGGGTTACTATCGGCTGGGGTTGGGGTTAGATTGGGTGAAGCTGGTTCTCTGTCCATCGTAGTAGGCGTACAATCTGTGAGAGTTCGGGTTATGTGTGGTAGGGCTGGTTCTTGTGCATGTACAACCGGGGTGCTATCTCCATCAAGAGGTAGCACTATTTTATTTGAAGTCCATGTTTTTAGTCCGCTAGATACTGGCATCACCCGCTCCAATTCAAATGGCTGATAAACAGGAAACATAGTTGAATGTACAGACATTGTATGAGAGAGAGATGCAATAGATAGTGTGGAAAAAAGAGGGCATGCAATAGTTGACATGTATATTTTTTAACTAAAACGGATAGCATGACATAATTTCACATATATGATGTCTATCTAAACTGGATAGCATAGCATAACATAATTCAAAGATATGATGAATAACTAAACATGATCGCATGACATAATTCACCTACATGTTATCTAAGTAATCAGGATCGCATCATTTAATTCACATATGTGATTTATATGCTAAACAAAGGGCATTCGATATGATGTCTGAACTAAGAACATGGTGTTGAATATTGTGTATATGATGTCTAAACTATGCAATGCAAGACACCGTATGCATGATATGACCAGTATAACCGTGCCAAGTTAGAGCATACACCTCAGTGGGGGAATAGGACTGGTCGTCTGTCTCTGAATCCATCTCTAAGGAGCTATCGGGACCCAACAAGAGATCTGCTTCGACAGGTAGCACTGTCTGCTCTGAGGGCCTTGTTTTCACTCCAGATTTTTCCATCTCCCACCCAAATGGCTGATTCACAGGAAGAGTAGTTTAATGTACAAACATTGTCTACAAATGGAAATGTAATGAAGAAAAGGATGGGCAAGATATCACTCAAATATATGATGCCTGGTTAAACAGGATGACATTGCACATTTCACATATATTATGGCTGGCTAAAAGACATGAGACTGCATAATTCCCATATACGATATAGAAACTAAACAGGTGGCATTGCAGAATATGTCTAAACTAAGCAGATGACATATATGATGTCAAAAGTAGGCACTGCAAGGCAACATATGCATGATATGACTAACATCGTCATGCCAAGGTAGATCAAACACCTTGGGGGGTAAATAGGAGTGGTCAGCGGCGTCCGAATCCGCCTCAGAACAAATATCTTCCTCTGGATTACAATCTGGAGAGGGGTGGGGAGGGTTTGCCATTGAACCCACCATGGAGAGATGTCTGCATGACATTGTATTGCCGCGCAAAACTCTTCTATTTTTCTCTACATGTTCAGCATGACTGGGTACAATATCTGACATGCATACGAAAAAAGTATGGTGAGATTATGTAAGGAGAGCATGCAGAAATTTAGAGTGATGGTAACAACCAGTGGATCGATGTTTTTCCGTTGAACCAAAATAGCTCTAATGGATCGACGTGAATGTATAGTAATAAGTGATGCAACAAGTGTACAACCTCTTTGCCGTAGCCGTGTCGACCTCAACATCATTGGGTTGGTCGCTGAAGCATTTGAGGCAGAGGTGGCTGTCGGAGGTGTGGAGGAAGATCTGAGGAATCTATAGACGGTGTCCAGGGCACTACTTTGTTGTGACGGATCGTTCTGTTGTTGGAGCAGCTCTGGTGAGCCGTAAGACGTCAAGGCTGAAGCAACACAAGACAGACATCGTCAATCTCAAGTGGGATTCTAATAGCATCTCCAATAGATGATGTAAAATGGATGTAAAATTAACATCACCAAAAACCACCTGACTACAACAGATGAGGTAAAAAATGTTGACTCTGAACTTAACTGTCGAAACTAAAATTTACTATGGAATCTGATGCTACTGTCGAAACTGAACGCAATGGTAGCAGAGAGGCACTTGACATGTAGTTTAGGGAGGGCCTGCAGTTCATCTTCAACCTGCACCCCCCTGAGCCGCCAGCCACCACCGGCCGAACCGCCGGCCCCAGCGCCGCCTCGCCGCCCCGAAACAACTCACAACCGCCGCCCTGGCCAGCCCTCTAGGCCCCCCGCCCCCACCGTGAACCCTAAGATAGATAGTGGGGTACCTCTCTGGCGAGCCCCCGTCCCCGCTGCGGGTGGTTCTTCCTTAACTCCGGCGAGCCCCCCAACCCCTGAAAATCGACTGACCCAAAAGTCGATTCAGTCGACTGAAGTGTGGCTTAATCGGAGTAGAGCAGCAGCACGAGCGAGGGGGAGACCAGCAGCAGCAGCTGGGCGAGCGAGCGAGCGAGCGAGAGCCGGAGCAGCAGCAGCAGATCCAGCTGGTATGGACGCCGCCGCCGAAGGGGCCTCGCACTGGGGAGAGCCGCCGTGGAGATGTCGCCCGCGGCGCCGACATCAAGGTAGCCGCTCCATGAGGGTGCGGGATGCGCCGGGAGGTCGAGTTAAGGAGAAGGTGCGATGCGATGAGTGTACAACCTCTTTGGTGGCGCCGAGTAGGCCTCGGCTTCATCCGAGGAGTCGGTGAGGATGCTGCGGTTCCGGTGGAGCAGGTTAAGGCGGCACTGTGGGGATGGAGCAGCCGCGATAGACGAGGCGATCGTCGGAGCAGCTCCTTGGAGGTGGAGGACGGGGCGGCTGAACTGGCGGGATGGCGAGATGGATGACGGATCCTCATTCGGGGAGGTGGATGAGGGACGTCGAGCTGTTGCAGTGGACGATGTCGTCGGGGAAGAGGCTCCGGCTGGGCAGCGGTGACGTGGCGGACGGAGGAGAGTGGGGTTTCGCGGCTGGAGCGGAGAGGTTATGGCGGCCTGGGATTTCGAATGGCGAAAAGGGGGCGATGGGAGGGGGTGAAGCATGACTTAGGAACGCGCTTGTCCAAAATGTAGGGTGTGTTACAAAAGTACGCCCCACCGATTTGAACTAGCGGCCCTTTCGGCTCAGGGTTAGAAGGGGGATTTCGCGTGTCGGGATTTGGCAGCTGGAGGGAGTTTTCGCGCGCGTTGTAATTTCGGGATAGCAAGGCGCGGGTTGTGAAGGCGCCAGTTTTGGGAGCACGATATTTGAATTTTCGGGATATAACAAGACGCGGGTTGAATTTTAGGGACAAGTCTAACGTGTAGTAATGTTGTACTTGTACGTACCAAATCAATTCGCACTTCCCTCAACCAAAAAGAAAACAAAAAAATAAAACTATTCACACCACACAAAGAGAGAGTCTTGCCCTGTTTTACTATACAAATGCTATTCAAAGCTACTCCCTCCTTCCATCTATATAGGGCCTAATGCGTTTTTTGATGCTAACTTTGACCAAATATTAGAGCAATGATATATGACATGCAACTTACACAAAGCACACCATTAAATTCGTTTGTGAAAGGTTCTTTCAATGATATAATTTTCACATTGTGCATGTCATGTACTATTAATCTTGTCAATAGTTAAAGGCGGTCTTAAAAATCTCATTACGCCCTATATAGATGGAAGGAGGGAGTATGAATCCATGTTATGTCCGATTAATTTTTTTCGCTTGCTGTATAATGCATGTAACCTACTCATACCAACATTTTAGTGCATTCCAAATGTCTATACTACCGCTGCAATTCGAAATAAATTTGAATTTGTTTCTCTATTTCAATAAGAATCTACAACCATGATTGTTGACAACTTCAACCATCATAGTTTCCTTGCTATCCGCCACATATAAATCAGACGACCTATAATGCAGGATGGCAGGCACACCATCATCAACAACTCCATTTTTATAAGAGTAGAGATAAAACATATTAAATGTAGTATACCATGTTCATAACCACACCATGTGTATCACCGTTATATATATTCACACATCCGTCGGTTTGAAACACTATGATAAATTCTTCAAATATCTGAATTCGCTTTTTATAATGAAGTATATACGATCTCTATTCGTCTTTTACACCCACACAACCCTCTTATCTTTGTAGCTAGCGCTAACTTTCTCTTGTGCATGCACACGCCCACATCCCTCTCACCCTCCCTCAACATTCTCTAGCTCCATCGCGCAAATTCGTCTTTTCACTTTAGGTCGTTCACCCACGGTGTGTGTAGGCCCCCCAGCTCCTTCTTTACGGCACACATCGATCGATATGCCTCTCTAGCCAGGTGTGCTTAGCACAAACACAAGCTTCCCCTCTTCTTTTGTCACCGTCCATGCCTCACTCCCACCACTCTTTTCATCGTTCTCGTACTCACACACTCCTCCCCTCGATATAGTATACCTCTCGTACCACCTCCTACATGCATCCCTCTCTCTCTCTATCCTTCTCCTCGTGCCTCATTTGCTTCTAACACACACATGCATGTATACCGATCGATCTCCCAACATATACCTAGATCGACTTTAACTACCCCCCCATCGATCGACGTACCTCACAAGTTATGTCTCTCCTTTCTCTTACAAAGGGCGATTGATCTTCCTATGTAGTTACGTCTGCTTACCATAGCCACATCGTCCCCCTTCATCATTCGTGCATGCCTCCTGACCCGTCTCTCACACGCACGTGCACAGACAACAAGCAGCCATCTCCTCTCTTATTGATATTGCGGGCGTGCCCTCCGTTTGTCTAGCAAGCCTATCCCACCATTTGTTAGAAGCAACTCCACTACCACCCCCTCCAACACTCTAGCTCTGTCTCTCTCCCAACCTTATTCATCTCCTGCACATATGCATGGATGTCGATCGATCTCCCTTAATACATGAGGCAGATCGATCTCCTTAATACATGAGGTAGGCCTCTCTCCTCCTCCACACATATACCAGCCATTGTACCTCTATAGTTAATTGGGCCTCCCTCTTCCCCCACCACACACCGATAGTCGAGTGCTGTAGGTAGGTATCCATGACACAGAGACAAACTGCACATGTCCCATCTCACGTTCCCGTAGGCCAACCACTCTATATCTTTGACGTGGGCACACACAAATTCGATGGCACTCTTTATCGATCGCGCGCGCACCCACACACACACATCATCCCTCTCTTCGATTCTATGGACACCTCAAGCCGATGATACCTCCACTCTCTTCTCGTGGATCGCCCCCTCTATATATATGTTATATCCAAGACTCTATTTCACACATATTGCATATGTTAAAAATTTTGATTGACCCCCACAAAAAAAACTCTCAAGAACCCACACACTATATCTCTCTAGGTTTGTATCTCTCTCACACAACCCCACGCAGGTGGTGTACGTATACAAGAAGAGAATAGGTGCACCATGCACGTACTCACGCTTCGTGCACAGCCACACCCGCGCAGGTACGCGGTGGAGCTCATTTCTTTACGAAATGACAGCCCACGTGCTAATTTGAACGCCTGTAGCGGTTGTTTACCTAGGGAGGTCGTGTACCACGCGTGCGCGAAAGAAAGTTCGACTTGACGCGTTGCCGCATTATTTTTAAATAAAGTTATAGCGCTCAATGGCACGTACACATAATATAAAACAATTTTTATGGAGGAAAAGGTAGTCCGCTCTTCAGAGTATCTCACACAAGGCTCCGATGGCCTCTCTCTCTCACCGTTGGTCACTGATCCGGCCGCATCTTGTCCGCCGGGGGAAAGGGAGTGCGGTGGCCTCTCTCTCTCACCGTTGGTCACTGATCCGGATGCATCCGGTCCGTCGGGGGAAAGGGAGGGCGGTGGCCTCTCTCTCTCTCTCACCGTTGGTCACTGATCAGGCTGCATCCCGTCCGCCGAGGAAAGAGTGCGGTGGCCTCTCTCTCTCTCTCACCGTTGGTCACTAATCCGGCCGCATCCCGTCCGCCAGGGGAAAGGGAGGAAGTGCATTGTTTCTCCGTTTGACAGCGCCGAGGCAGCACGTCTCGATCTGCGGTACACGCCGTTCTCTCTAACCAAGCTCCGGCGCGGCAGGGCCTACGCCACCTGCTCGCAGATTCCGCCCGCCACCGCTCACCTAGTTACATCCCGACGACCTCTAGGTATCCCCTTCGGCCTTGCTCCACTGCCCGTTTTCCCACGTCGCTGCATGTGGATCTTCCATAGTTCTTTGCCCAAAATGTCGCTCGTTCGGCGTACTTTCCATATTGCATTCTCGTCCTCACACCGTTTTAGACAAACACAACCGTGTTGTTATCTTCCCTTAGGACAAAGAATATGCTTCTTTTTTGTTGTCGCATGTGTCATCAACTGTTATTGGCCAGTAATTGTTTCCTTTCTACCTCTTTTTTGCAAACAGGGCTATCCATTTCACGTCATTGCTATTGCGACCTTTTGGTGAACTGCACAAATCACTTTTTTCTTAAGAGTGTTTTGTGCAGTTGTACTAAAATGTTACTCGGGCAACGTCTCTACATTTCAGTGCGACTGCACAAAGGGAGATTGGTTTTGCTCTATCCTCCTCATCCAACTCTGAGCCTAATCTTCTCCAACTAGTTAGTCTTAAGAGAGACTACAAAGGTGACCGGCTTCTATTTGTGTGTTTATTGTTTCATCAACATTCCTCTATTATCATAATCACACTTGATATCTTTGGAACAGGGACGCTCAGCTCTATTTTAGTGGAACTGCACAAAATGATCGGAATGTTGCATGCTCCAGACAACTACTTTTTTCCCAACATGCCTTGTTGATTTAGACAGAGCTGGGGGGACGTTGCTGCCAATGAAAGCATGGATCAATTTTAATTTAACACCTTCTCACAACTTTGTCTTCAGTTGTGATGTAATTATTAGCTTTGATCTGCTAATAATTGACATGCATTAGCGAGGAAGTTAGTTTTTTATTGTTTTCGAAAGAGCATCGATGGCAAGACACGCGAAACAAAAGCTGAAAGCTCACACCATTGTACAATTTCATGTCGCTGGAAAATTATTTGTATAGTACGTCAATTATGTAAACAAATGATGGAAGCTTGATAGCATTGCCAGAAGCCTCTTCATCATCCGGGTCCATGTGCCATGTACAAAATTATACTCCTTCGTTCCTAAATATTTGTCTTTTACAAATTTCAAACGGGCATATTTTAGAGTGTAGATTCACTCTTTTTGCTTCGTATGTGTACTCCCTCCGTTCCTAAATATTCTATTCGTCTTAACAGAGATTTCAACAAGTGACTACATACGGAGCAAAATGAGTGAATCTACACTCTAAAATATGTCTATATACATCCGTATGTGCCAGTCCATTTGAAATCTCTAAAAAGACAAATATTTGAGAGAGAGAGTAGTCACTCGTTGAAATCTCTAGAAAGACAAATACTCCGGAGTATATTTAAGAACCGAGGGGGTAGTGCACAACGGCATGGGAGACTCAGCCCGGTCGTTGCGCCGCATTAATAGTGAGTAATGAGCAGTCAAATCATAAGCCCCACCTTTCCCACTTTAAGTTGCTCTGAAGAAGCAACCATCAATACGCTCTTCTTTGAATCCGCTCATACTACTCCATCCGTCACTATTTATACATCGCGCTTCAGAAAAAAGAAAAAAAATCTGTGGGACCAAGGCGACTAGCGATCGGCCTGAAAAATAGCATTGGTAGTTATAGCACGGCGTCTATTACTAGAGGGAATAATGCGTACACACATGCATGCAGTGCTTCCACCCTGGGTACACACATGCATGCACTCCGTAGTAGTACAGTACATGGAGAGAAAATTGTGGACTTGATTGCGGTTACCACACCCTAATTAATTGAGCATTATACCAAACGCGTCTAAAGTCTCTCTGGTGGTGGAAATGCATTGAGAGAAATGCATCATAATGAAGCGCGCCCCGTAAACTGTGACGGAGGGTGGAGTACTCCCTCCGTCCGGGTGTATAAGTCATTCGCGTAGTTCTAGGTCATCGATTTGAGAAATTAAATATGTGTTATATGTCATGAAAAGTATACCACTAGATTTCCACACGGATGTAGTTTCTAAATATATATTTTTTGTCACATATAATACATATTTAGATAGTTAAATTATTGACCTAGAACTACGCGAATGACTTATACACCGGGACGGAGGTAGTAGTATGAAGGTGCAAAACCAAGTACGCGTACTATTGCGCTTGGCTCTTCGCCCCTTCGTGAAGTCGAACAATGATGGTACTCCGCATGTTGGGTACTACAGTGTATGCCTCTGACAATCTGACACCGAATGGACTGATGCATGTCCACCGAGGGTAGGTTGTATTAGTTAAAAGGCGTGAGCGAGCTTCACCTTGTCCTGCAAGCTTCTCCTTGTTCTGCGAGTTGACGGGACACACCAAAAAGTAGTGCTAGTCCATACTCCCTTCTTTCCGGTTAATATGGCTTAATCTTTTTTGCGGGTAAATGAGAGAGCTTTATTCATATATAAGCATTCTTAGGATCATCAGCCAAGACACTGGTCACTAGGAAGCGAGGTACCCCACAAAAAAAGAAGTAGGAAGCGAGGTTTTTCATCAAGCCAGCTCTCGGCCACATTCAAAGTGCAGCAAGCACAGTTCGCACGAAGATGCGCCGCAAGGTTTGCTGACCTGTTTACATGTTGAATAACAAAAAAGAGGAAATATTACTGAGCGCTACTATTTGTAACAGGATATGAGCCAGAATTAAGTGAGAATTGTGGCGAGTGTTCCATGCAATCAACTTCCATTATCACATGCGAGAACCCTCGAAGAGAACCAAATGTGTTGAAGATTGCTTTATCACATTTTAAAATTATAATAAGAGTGCAGACGCTCCTCCATCCGGTTCCTAGTACTAGTATAGTACGTACCTTTATGGACTATAGTAGTAGTACTAGTAAACTTTGCGCTTGGCTGTTCGGGAAGTCGAACAATAATAGCACTAGTAGTATAGTGTATGCTTCTGGCAATCGGACACTGAATTAACTGTTGCACGTCCACCGCCTGAGCGAGGGAGAGCTTGCATTAGTCAAAAGTTTCTCCTTGTCCTGAGAGCCACCGCGCGCAAGCTTCTCCCGCCTTGCAACCTTCTCCCCGTTCGGCAAGTTAATGGGACACAACAAAGTAATGCTAGTCCATGCTGCCTCCTCTCCGGTTAATATGGCTTAATTTCAAACAAGATAAATACAATGTATGTCACTGTATATTTGTAAAAATACGGTCAGTGGACTTCATAATACGCTCATTGCGCTCAATATATATATATATTTTCCGGTGTTCATATAGTCACTAGCTCACCCTGACTGAGTATGTGTGTGCATGCACGTGTAGGTTGCGCACTTGAGCGTGACCGTGTGTGTTCCGTCGTGTGCTCGGACATGCATGCATTAGGGCGTCACATGCGTTTTTGCATCCATGTGTACGTGTGACTGTTGCATACACGTAGGGGGAGTACGTGTAGGGACCACTAAGGAGCAGTCAAATCACACAGTAAGTTAGTCGGAAGAAGCAACCATCATTTCACTCTTGAATGACACGTAGGCAATATAAAATGGTTGATATGGAGAGAAAAAGAAAACCACTATATATACACTAGCAGGAGCCTAAGCTACAAGCCTGCTTGCTTAGGTTGCTCTCTTCACAAGCATAGAATGACGGGCCTGATCCCGCAGCTAGGGGAAGGGAACAATGTTCTACGTAGACGCGGTCGACATTGGCGAGGGAGAAACCCCACAGTCGGTGCGTCCCAATCGGGGGCCACCGCGGTATGGGCCGATGCCGCGTCCCAACCGCCCTTCTAGCTATAGCCTGACGTCCCAGGTAGTCCATCTTCCTTTTGGAGCCGGCTTGCTCCACTGCCGTAGCTCCATCTCCATGTCGATCTTTCTCTACTTCTACCGGCTTCTATTTGTGATGAGTTTATGTCTCATGAACTAGTGCCAGTACTATTATTCTAATTACACTTCTTCAATATCTTTGCCATCAGGGATGCTCAGATCGATTTTAGTGGAACTGCACAAAAGCATCATATGATCCGAGGGTGCCAGCTGTCTTTCCTTCCCGACATGGAAAGTGCTATGGAACAAGAGGAACCAGAAGGTGGAGAACCAAAGAGTGCTGCTTCTATTATTGCTGACATTCTCACTAAAGAATCTCCCTCTAGCACATTCCTTCGACAGGTTCTACCTGGCCAGGAAATTAAATCATGTTTAGGGTTTAGGGTTTAAGTGTAGTGACCCCATCAGTAGTTTTTCTATCATACATGCTCTCACAACTTTTTTCTTTAGTTGTGAAGTAAATATTGGCTATGATCTGTGAATCATTGAGATGCATCAGCATGCGTGTTATTTTCCTTTGTATATGATGGAATGTTGTAACGGGGCAACCTTGGAATAGGAATGAAAATGGAGTGGAAAAGTTTCTGTTTTTCCGAAGAAAAAATGGAAACAGAGAGAAACCAACGTTTCATTTCATTGGATCACGCCATCGAGCAAAACCAACGTTTAAATCACGTCTGTCGTGTTCGTGTCTCACCCTCCTCCATGGCTTGACCCCACACGGTCGCTCGGCATGCCACTCACTGCAAACCGAGTAGTATACCATAACTTTCCCGCCTGCTTGTCGATGGATTGCGCCATGGAGTACTAGCACTACTGGAAGAGATTGACGAGTTGGGGGAGGACAGCTAGCTGTAGCACGGACTCCCAATAACTTACTACTAGAAGAGATTGCGCATGTTGTAGCCGGCTATTGCGACCTTTGAACGCGGAGCAGCCGCGTGCACCCGGAAGCGGCGCGGGCGATGCTCTCTCGGCCGACGCGCCGCAATCAATGTTGGTGCCAGTGAGAGGTCGCGTCCGCTCTGACCGGGCATGAATGCGGCACTGACCGTTTCGGGCGGGAAGCACGCGCGGGTGATGAAGAGGGTTCGGGTTGGTCAGGACCGGCCGTGGCAGCGGTCCGGACGTGCGCAAACAAGAGATGCTGTATGTTAATATTGCTGCGTATATAATTAACAACGTAAATAATGTGCCAGTTGGACAAATATGATTGGAGATGGAGATAGAGATGGGATTTTACGTAAACACGGATATGTATGTCTATGTCTATGTGTGTGTGCGCGACGACTCTCGCGACCTGGAAGTGGGGGCGTGTTTTTGATCGAGTTTTCTTTCTTGGTACGTTAGAAAATCAGTTTGTCTAATTCACATCTAGATGTTATTTAAGGATATCACATCTGAGCTCCCACAAGTATATAATGTAGCAACAAGAAAAAAAACTAGGAAAAGACCACAAACAGAGTGGACATCAACTTATATGTGACATAACTATGTTACATCTAGATGTGTCCTAGACAGACCCTTAAAAAATTGTCCGCCAGTTTTCGTTTCTTTTTTCCGGGAACACACGTATTCTATTTAAAACCACTGCTATGGAGAGATTTTTTTACTCCATTATAGCCTCTTGTTTGATAGAGTTTCTCACGTCTCGCTCTCTCACCCTCTCGATATCAAAACAAGATGACAGTTTCCACTCTATCTCTCTCCTCACCGGTGGTCACAGATCCGGCCGAATCTCGTCCGCTGCGGGAGGTGAGGAGGTGCAGCATTGACGTTGTCGTCGTCGGCGACGGAGGAAGCCGATGCGCACCGTCCTCTCGGAGCCGGCGCTGGCGCGAACGAAGATCCTCTGCGCCCTTGTTCACTGCCGTCGTGTGGGCAGATCCCGCCCGCCCGCCTAAACAACATCTCGCCCACCTGAGGTATAACTTCTTGTACTGGTCCAGCTCCCCGGGTCGTTGCGTGCGGGTTTTCTTCTATGCGACTACTCCCCAGCTCCCCATGCATAGTAGCTAGGGTTCGTCGGCTGGTCCAACATCACCTACTAGTACTATTATAGAGGAAATGCCACTCAAAAACTTGTCTTGATTTATGCCTCGGTGGAGGTATACATGTTGTTTCGACAAAAAAGTACATGGTGGTTGTGCAGTCATTGTCCATATGGTGGTAGTACTATCACTGGTTAAATGAAGAAATGCTTTTTTTCTCGGGTATCCTGGTTTAGTTCCCATCAAGATAATTATGATGCTTCTGTTTGTTGGTGTACTTTTCATTAATTCTTATTGACAATTGAGATGTCGTTGCTAACCCTTTTTTATATTTTTGGAAACAGCGATGCGTGTCTCCATACCTGGGCATGTCTTCCTCAATTTTAGTGGAACTGCACAAAATTGGGTGGCCATTGTTGTTCCGCCTCACTGTCCTCTGCCACGTGGTTCTTCCTTCCTCGAGCTTGATTACTGAGAAGAAACATACCACAATGAGGATTTGTCAAACTTCTTAGGTGCGTCACCCAAATTTGATGCCAAATGTATGATGCATCACCACGATGACCTATCGATGCTCATGGTTGCGCCTCATGGTTCCGTCGGCTGGTGAAGCTGATCGATTTTCGACGACAAACAAGCTGTCTTCCATCAGTGCTCTTTGCTTGTTACGCACAAAGATGATATCATTCGCCAGTTCACCTTGGTTGCGTTGGAGACACAGTCGTCTTTCACGTTGGTGCAATTTTCGCTAGGGTTTTATGATAGGTGGGCCCAAAATGTGGCTGGCTCACCTGTCATACAGCCTGTTGGGGATATTACTACTGGGCGTAAACCGGCCAGGACAGGCCAGGTTAACTTCATCAGTAGTTGAGTATGATAAAAGCCCATGAGGGCTGATGAGGGCTAAAGGCCCATAATCGGTTTAAGGCCTATAGCTATAAACCGGCGTCGGTATGTAACTTGTGTTATAAGTTAGGAATAGTGGAGACCGAACCGGACGCATCTATGAGCCGGTGTCGGGACTCTGTAAACCAACGGGCGTCACCCATGTATATAAGGGGATGACCCGGCGGCGGTTCAACGACAGACAACGACTCGAGACATAGGCGAAGCTTATTCGCTCCCTAGTCATCGAAACACCCATCAATTCCATCACAACTAGAAGTAGGCTTTTACCTTCATTGAAGGGGCCGAACTAGTATAAACTCTCTTGCATCCTTGTGTCCGCTTTAACCCCTTCAAGCTAACCCGTAGCGATGGCTCCACGACTAAGTCCTTTCTCTAGGACATCTGCCATGACAAAACCACGACAGTTGGCGCCCACCGTGGGGCTATCGCACGATGGTTTCCGGTTCTTGGAGGGCCGCTTTGAAGGACTCGAGGGCTATGCTGTAGGCCGGATGACTAAGAGTCGTCGCGGAAGGCTCTACATCGACGATGCAGGCTGGGGCCCCGAGGCCGGCTCAGTTGAGTACGGGTACCGGGTCCCCTTTGGTAGCATTCACGTTTTCATTGGGAAGATCGGTGAACCGGGCCCTGAGCCGGACATCTGCACCGACCTCGTCGAGATGGCTCAGCGTACGCAATCCGCCCGGGTTAAACCGGCCATGAAGCGTGCCTTCGTGGGAGTCATCCATGGAGGAAGTCATGAGGATGGATCGGGATTTCGCGGGGCGACTGTCATTTGTTCCGGTGACGAATCTTTGACCGGAGAAACTGAATCTCTTTATCAGCTACAAGATGGCCGGATTGGGAGCTGTTCTGATGGCGACAGTATTCCGGACCCCTCTGATCTGCCCAACCGGGTTGGAGTATTCATGGCCGGAACACAAGCAGCGCTTCATTCTTTGACAGCTACGGCAACGATTTCCAGTTCAGCAGCAGCAACGGCTGTCGGGGCAGGAGGCCCTGTGCGCCCGCCGGCTCAGGTTCTATCAGAGCTATTTGATGCGTTGGCTGTGCTTATGGTGGAAGTTAATCCGCCAGATCAGGACGTTCACAATACGGAGATTGCAAAGGTAAAGGAACAGATCACCCAGGCCAAGGCGGATCTGGCGGCTGAGGACACCAGGATGGCCGCAGAGCGGGCTGCTTTAGACGCACATGCCTACAGGCTTATGTTAGACCAGAGCGCATCACATGAAGTCATGAGGAGGAAGCACCGGTCCCGCCTACCTCCGGTTTTCGAGGCCAGAGACCTTTTCAACACTCCAGGGCCAAGAGCCGGCAATCCGCTGGAGGGGAACCGGGCAGAAGCCCCTGGGACCGGTGCACCGGTTCAGCCTCGTCAGATCGACCCGCCTCGTCAAAACACCATTGTACCTCAGGCTGCTTTAACACCCCCGGGTCACTACTCCAGCCCAATGGACAATCTTGTTGCTGCTGCTGCACGGCTGGAGGCCATTCCAATTGAAGGTGACTCGCCATAGGCAGTAGAGACATGGCGGGTCAAGGAACTTTTGAGGACCGCTTTGGCCCAACAGGAAGCATACTCGTACAGCCGCGACCGGATCCACTCGACCCCTCGTCCAAGCCGGAGCTATAGCAGACATATGGATGAACCGGCAGTGTCGAGTAATGAACGACGTGGGGCACCCCGGGACAACAACCCGACGGGTGGTGCTGATGACACTCAAGAAGTGGTGAACCGGGCCCGAGCGCGTAGGGAGGCCGAGTTAGCCACACAGCATCAGGCTCGGCAGCTCACGCTGGTTCGTCCAACCATTTCGATCGAACCTGGTGTTACTTCTAGTTCTTTGGGGGTGCCTTGCCTCATCCCCGCTTTACGCAACGTGCGCTTGCCCAAGGATTTCAAAGGCCCACGCAAGGTACCAAATTATACGGCGGATCAACCACCAGAGACATGGGTACAGAGCTATGAGATGGCCATGGAGATGCTTGATGTGGATGACACGGCGTGTGCGAAATACTTCACCATGATGCTTGAAGGAACGGCCCGTACTTGGTTAAAAAGCTTGCCCGCTAATTCTATCAGTTCATGGGCCCAATTACGAGCCCGGTTTATCAACAATTTCAAGGATACCTATAAACAGCCTATGTCGATAGTGGACTTAGCTGCATGCATCCAGGAGGAAGGAGAGTCAACGACTCATTGGGTGCGCCGGGTTTCACAAGTGTTGCACTCCTCAGACCGCATCAACGCTAACATCGCAGTATTAACCCTAAAAGGCAACTGCCGGTTTGGGCCCCTGAAGTTGAAATTGGGACGGATGAAGCGTCATTGCACTGACATGGGGACCCTCATGGCCGCTTTGGTAAAATATGCTGATTCTGATAGTACCAAGGATCCCGGATCTGATGATGACAAGACAGGGAAGGGTAAGAAGAACAACAGCTCCAAAGGTCAGCGGCATCACTGGGTAGGCAATGGCACAGGAGGCAAGCGTAAAGCGGATGGCAACATGGATTTTGTGGCTAATACCAACGTACAGGACAATGGCCAGCGGCGCAAGGGTAGGCCGAAAAATCATAGTGGAGCACCCAACCCCAACCCAAACCGCCTGAACTATCTGCTAAGCCAGCCCTGTCCAAGACATGGGACGAAGGAGGAGCCAGCAAACCACCTTTGGAAGGATTGCTTTATTATGCAGGAGTTCAAGAATTCTAATAATTTCCGGTATGATCACGGATCTGGCGGTGGCTCAGGGTTCGGGCCGGGTTACGATGGAGGAAGTTCCGGTTCAGGATTTAATGGTAATCCGGGCGGACATAATGGTCAAAATAGTCAGAACAACCAGGGTGGTTACAACCAACAGCAGCAACAGTCAGGTTACCAAAGCAACCCAAAGCAGTTGAGTAATGGGCAGTACCATGTCTTTACCACTAGCCTGGACAAGCGAGACCGGAAGGTTCAGAGGCGGGCAGTCAACTCTGTTGAACCGGCCACACCCCGTTATCTACGTTGGTCTGAACAGCCAATCATATGGAGCAGAGAGGATCACCCACTCCAGGTCGATAATCTGGGTCAGTTGGCTCTGGTGGTGGCGCCTCAGGTGGGAGGTTATAAGTTCACCAAGGTGCTCATGGATGGAGGGAGCAGTATTAACATCCTATACTATGAGACCTTCTGTCGTATGGGACTTACAGATAAGAATCTTAAACCGTCCAATACAGTATTCCACGGTGTAGTGCCTAGCAGATCAGCATATCCCGTTGGTAAGATAGCTCTTGAAGTGGCCTTTGGGGATGACCATGATTCCAGGTCGGAGACATTAACGTTTGAAGTGGTGAAAATCCAAAGTCCATATCATGCCCTGTTTGGGCGTCCGGCATACGCCAAGTTTATCGCTCGGCCCTGTTATGTGTATTTGCAGCTCAAGATGCCGGGTCACAAGGGGACAATAATGGTTCACGGAAGCCGCAAAATCGCTTTGGAATGCAAGGAAGGAGATGCGGCTTATGCAGAGTCGGTTTGTGCCACCGAGGAGTTGAAGTACTATAAAGACAATGTTGATCCGGCGGACATGACTCCGTTGAAGAAGCCAACTACGGAGCATGATCCGGCCCTGAAGTTCAAATCGGCAGCAGAAACTAAGCTTGTTGACTTCGTACCTGGCGATTCGTCCAAGCAGTTCAGCATTAGTGCCAACTTGGATCCGAAATAGGAAAGCGCGCTCATCGAGTTCATCCGTGAGAATCGGGACATTTTTGCATGGAAGCCCTCTGACATGCCAGGTGTACCGAGGCAACTCGCTGAGCACACACTTAATGTGGATCCTAAATACAAACCGGTGAAACAGTTCCTCCGCCGGTTTAACGAAGAAAGACGCAAGGCGATTGGAGAAGAGGTAGCCAGGCTCTTAGCAGCTGGTTTTATTGTTGAAGTTTTTCACCCTGAGTGGCTTGCCAATCTGGTGCTAGTCCTTAAGAAAAACGGCACCTGGCGTATGTGTGTGGATTACACAGATCTTAATAAGGCTTGTCCAACAGATCCTTTTGCCCTCCCCCGTATTGATCAAATCATTGATACTACGGCGGGTTGTGAGGGTTTAAGTTTTTTGGATGCATATTCTGGCTATCATCAGATCAAAATGGAAGTTAAGGACCAGGAGAGACGGCATTCATAACTCCCTTTGGAGCCTTCTGCTATGTGTCTATGCCCTTTGGGCTCAAAAGTGCCCAGGCAACTTATCAACGGTGTGTACAAAATTGTCTTCACAAGCAGATTGGCCGTAATGTGCATGCTTACGTGGATGATATCGTGGTTAAATCCAGGGAGAAGGAGACTCTGGTTGATGATTGAAGGAAACCTTTGATAACCTAAGGATGTACAAGATGATGCTTAATCCGGACAAGTGTGTCTTTGGTGTACCGGCGGGCAAGTTATTGGGTTTTCTGGTGTCCAACAGGGGAATTGAGGCTAATCCGGAGAAGATCACAGCCATCACCTCCCTGGCTAAACCGAAGTGTATCAATGATGTTCAACGCCCGGCAGGCCGGATTGCCGTGTTAAGCCGGTTTATCAGCCGCCTTGGTGAGAAGGCAATCCCTTTGTATCAGATGTTGAAGAAGACGGATCAGTTCGTCTAGAGTTCTGCTGCTGATGAAGCATTTGAGGACTTAAAGCGGCAATTGGCCAATCTGCCTGTGCTTGCCGCTCCCATTGACAAGGAGACGTTACTGCTATATGTTGCTGCTAATGCTCGTGCGGTCAGCGTGGCTATTGTGGTGGAACGAAAGGAGGCAGGTAAGGAGCATCCGGTTCAACGTCCGGTCTATTATATCAGCGAGGTACTCATTGAGTCCAAGCAAAGGTATCTGCACTGGCAGAAGCTGGTGTACGTAGTTTTTATGGCAAGCTGGAAGCTTAAGCAATACTTTCAAGGGCACCCCATTACGGTGGTCAGTTCTGCTCCTTTGGGAGATATCATCCAGAACCGGGAAGCAACTGGCTGGATTGCAAAGTGGGCTATAGAGCTGGGGCCGTACGGTTTGAAATATGTGCCTCGGACAGCGATTAAGTCTCAAGCACTTGTTGATTTCATCAATGATTGGACGGAAATGCAAGCACCTAAGGAAAAGCCGAATCACATGTATTGGACCATCCATTTTGACGGATCCAGGCAGTTGGAAGGCTCGGGGGCTGGAGTCGTATTAACTTCCCCACGAGGCAATAAGTTTTGTTATGTTCTCCGTTTAATGTTCCCTTGTACTAACAATGCAGCTGAGTATGAAGCCTTGCTCCATGGTCTTCGGATGGCTAAGGAGATGAATCTAAGTCGAGTTAAGTGCTTCGGTGATTCGGACCTTGTGGCTCAGCAAGTGTCTGGCACTTGGGACTCCAAGGACCCACTCATGGCAGCATATCGTCGTGAGGTGGATATTGTTGCAGGTTATTTCAGAGGCTATTGGGTGGACCACGTGGACCGGCGGAAAAATGAAGCGGTGGACGCTTTAAGCCGGCTTGGCTCTCAGCGCAAACCGGTCCCACCCAATGTTTTTCTGGATGTGCTGCACAACCCGTCGGTGAAGATCCCTGGTGAAGAGGATTTGGCCATTCCTGATCCGGAGGCTCAATTGGTGGCAGTTCTTCATGTTATTCCGGATTAGACGCTTCCTTACCTGGCGTACAAGAACCGGGGCGAGTTGCCAGAAGATGAGATTCTGGCCCGGCAGATAATCCGGCGATCCAAGTCCATCGCTGTCATCAACGGTGAGTTGCATCATTGCAGTGTATCAGGAGCTTTTCAATGTTGCGTGTCTCCTGAAGAAGGCCCTGAAATTTTGCATGAGATCCACGAAGGAGATTGTGGTCACCACGCCGGTTCAAAGTCTCTGGTGGCTAAAGCGTTTCGCCATGGTTTCTATTGGTTAACTGCTCATGCTGATGCGAAGGATCTGGTCAGACGATGTGATGGTTGCCAAAGGTTTTCAAGACGTGCTCATGTACCGGCTCAAGAATTGAGGATGATTCCAATTACTTGGCCGTTTGCGACTTGGGGGCTGGATATGGTTGGGCCTTTCAAAAGGTCCAAAGATAAGAAGACCCACCTCCTGGTGGCGGTGGACAAGTTTACAAAGTGGGTGGAGGCAGAACTTGTTAGCAAGTGTGATGCGGCCATGGCGGTTCAGTTCATCAAAAAGGTGATTTTCTGGTTTGGCTTTCCGCACAGTATTATCACAGATAATGGTACCAATTTTTCCAAAGGTGCTATGAAGGAGTTCTGCAAACGGGAGCACATCCGGCTCGATGTTTCATCAGTAGCACATCCACAGTCCAATGGTCAAGCAGAAAGAGCTAATCAAGAGATCTTGAGAGGCATCAAGCCCCGGCTCATGGTTCCTTTGCAGAGAACGCTGGGTTGTTGGGTAGAAGAATTACCATCTGTGCTATGGAGCATCAATACAACACCCAACAGATCAACATGATACACACCGTTCTTCATGGTTTATGGAGCGGAGGCGGTTCTCCCCAGCGATATCCGTCATGACTCACCTCGTGTCACGGCTTATGTTGAAGCGGACAACAAGATAGCACGGCAAGATGCTTTGGACCGGTTGGATGAAGAGCGTGACATCGCAGCCGCCCGGTCGGTGATTTACCAGCAGGATCTTCGTCGTTATCACAGTCGCCGAGTCAGAACCAGAGCCTTCCAGGAAGGAGATTTGGTGCTTCGGCTCATCCAAGATCAGACTGATATGCATAAGTTATCCCCACCTTGGGAGGGGCCTTTCGTGGTCAGCAAGAATCTGCACAATGGGTCGTACTATCTGATTGATATTCGAGAGCATAAGGACTCACGTACATCAGAGGAGGAGACTAACAGGCCGTGGAATATAGCTCATCTTCGGCCTTACTATACCTGAGCCATTGGCTATACTTATGTACATACAATGTATATATTATGATTAAGTATAATAAATTGGAACCTCAGCTAAAGCGGGGTATCTGTTCTTTTACATCATGTGAGGTTACACGGAGTTGCTCTAAAGCGGCCTCCGGTTTACCCCTTGAGTTCTCTTTGCTAAAAGCATCGTGTTATATCACTTGGAGGATTGGTCGTGTCTGAACCAATACCATGCCTCTTGATAGGCGAAAACCACCAGATCACTTGGGGACTTGGTCATGTCTGAACCAGTCATGCCTCTTGATCGGCCTAAGGCCACATAATCACTTGGGGGCTTGGTCAAACCCGAACCATGACCACGCCATTTGGTCGGCATAAAATGCCACAAGAATCACTTGGGGACCTGGCTAACTAGAACCATAGTTACACCTAACGGGAGCTTGGTCGTGTTTGGCCATGGTTACGCCATTTGATCAGCTTAAATAAGTCTTTTTTGGCAAACGTTTTTTTCGTTGCTTTTGCTTCATACTTTTCTTTGAAGGGGGGTTTTTGCTTTTTATTATGTTTCTTAAACCGACAATTTTTTTTTCAATTGACGGAACACAGTTCACGTCAATCCGGAGGCTATTTGACCGGTTTAATCCGCGTTGTTAACATCCTCTTATGGAGTAACACGGTATTTATCGTAACCCAACACGGTTTACATGGTAAACCAGCGTCATATATATATACAGGAGCTGTTATCTCCTCCAACAGTATGGGTTTGCAAAACTCCACTTCAAGATTGGCCAAGCCAACTTCACGCTCAATGACGGCAGGTATTATGTATCTCAAAATTTGGTCATACTTAAAATTTTGTTTTGATTTCATATATGCAGACATCATATTCTGCCTGACGGTACAACCGCGGTGGCACTTGACGATTTTTTCATTTCAGAAAGTGTTTTGGAAAGTTCATTGCCACAGGAAGAACAAATTATGCACGAAGGCATATCAACATAAAAGGTATCAGCTAGCCTATTACAAGGCAACATGGTGCCCATAATAATATAATTGTTTTTCGCGAAGAAGAGGCAGTTTTAAACCGGCATCCGGTTCAAGCTTGGTCACCAGCCTGGCCTGATGGTTGTGGGTCGTCCTGCGCCGCTTCAGCCTCCGTATCCCTACCCAGTGGCTGGAAATCCACAGTTGTCCAGTCGATTCCCATTAATGCTTGAAAAACAGCTTCATCGTGGATCAGCAAGGACGGGTCAATATCGGGAGCGTAAGTATGCTTACGGATTGGAGGAATCAGATTTTCCGATTCATGGATTGGTGCAGCTATTCGCTTGTTCTAACTGTCATATTGCGCTTGATAACGAGACAAGTCTGCTTCCTCAGCCAACTGACAAGCTAGTGGACGCACCTCCCGGTTTATCGCTCGCAGATCCGCTTCACCGAATTCTGATCCGTCTTCCTTCAAGCTGGGATAGCCCTGAGCCGCTTCAACAGGATCAAAATCCGGCACCCAGGCTTTTGCCCGGATTAAAGCATTGATTGTGCCGGTTCGAGCAGCAGATTTCTTTAGCTCTTCAATCCGGATAGGAAGCACCGACAGTTTCATCAGCGTATCTTGAATCAAAGTAGGCGCCGGTTTGTTATGAGAGGCGGTACAGATGATCCGCTGGGCGCCAGTATATAATTGTTCAACCAATGTATAGGCGGCTTTTAGCTTCTTCCGTACATCTGACCCCAAGTGACCAATGCGTGTCCCTGAAATACCATAAAGGGTTAATAAGCCGGCGACTTTGTCAGAAGGCAGAGCCAATTCAGTAGGAAAACTGGCTTACCAAAGATAGCAGCAGTCATGGCATGCACGTGCCGCTTTATGCTGGTCAGTTCATCTGCCACTGGTTTTAGTGCAGCCTCAGCATCCTCTGCTCGTTTGATCAAAGCGGATTTCTCAGTGGCCCAGTCCGCCCATTTCTTTTTGAAGTTTTCCTTAAGTTGTTCCATGGCGCTTAAAGCACTGGCCAATTCCTCTTTTGCTTTGGAGGTTTTAGCTTGTTGGGTTTTCAGGGCTTCTTGAAGATCGATGACTTGGTTCTCTTTCGTCTTCAGCTCCGCCTGCATGCATATAGATATATGCTTCAGCAAACTGGTAGAAGGATTCAAGTACCAACCACATAACAAGTTATGCGCTTAGTACTTGGGGGCTAATGCATATTTGATTTAAAGCGGCCCCCGATTTACCCCTTCATCTTTCAATTGTTTACAAAGTCCCAAGATCAATACAAGTATTCAACTTGGCACTTGGGGGCTAATGGCTATTTGATCATATATATTTTGATACGGCAGTTTCAATTACTTAAAGTACCGGTTTAACTACGCTAAAGTTAAACCGGCCCTTGGGGGCTACATCAGCAAATTTCAAAGCAACAAGATTTATATTATTTAAGTCCCGGTTTGAAAGAATATTCCAAACCGGCCCTTGGGGGCTAGGAGAGTCAGGAATGGAAGCATACAAGCAAGAAGGAGCATATGTAAATTACCTCATATTTGTCTTTCATCATGTTGACCAGACCGGCTTCATAGTCACGGCTGGTATACAGCCGGTTCAGATAGCCGGAATGGATATGTTGGGCATTCAGAGCAGCGTAAGTCGTCAGATCAGCGTTCCACTTGCCTTTACCAAAGGCAGCAAGTTCTTCCTTGGCAGAATGTTTGGATAAAGCGACAAGATTGCTTGGCTCAGTATGGCCAGTGCCAGTAATGACAACTTCATCATCATTGGTACCGCCGGTTTGCACTGGAGCTGTTGGCTTGTTAGTAGGTTTTGCGGGACCGGTGGAGCTTTCAACCCGGAGGGAACCTGTGGGCTGGTGGATAGGATCTGAAGTATCAGCAGGTCTTTCCTCAGCAGTAAGATCATCATCTGGCTGCGGTGGATCATTGGGAATATCCTCAGGAATAGCCGCTTCAAGATTGGGTGTGGTGCCTAGTTCAAGAATGACATCTTCTTCGGCCGCTTTATCCAGGCGGGCCTTCTTGCTCGGCCTAGGTTTGGCCCTGAGAAGAATAACAAAATTAAATACAGCATATGTTCTAAGGCAATATACTGCAAACATCACAATAAATATAGCTTACCCAAGCACCGTTTTGAGCGGTGGGAGCTGAGTAGCCGACGACTCGCCAGAAGATGAGTGGGAAAGAACCTGATAATCGGAGTCAGACGGATTAAGAGGTTGACGAAAGCAGCCCGCTTTAGGACAAGCACTGACAAGCGAATTAGAGACCTCAGAATGACGTTTCCGAACCGGACTGTTCGGTAAACCGGCGGAGATAACTACCTGGCCGCTGTGCCGGGTGGTGCGGCGAGCTTCATGTTGTTGAGTCTTCATAAGAAGTTTAGGATCCAAATAAGCAAGAGGATGAGAAAATTTAACTTTCCGGTTTGCCTGACGGATTTTTTGTGAAGGCAAAGTTTTTGAATCGGAAGAGAGAATAATTACCTCTGCAACATCCGCATGGCTGGCTTCGGCATCATCCTGACAAATATCATCATCAATAAGATGCATGAAAAATAAACCAAGTGAGTCAAGCTCTACCTCAAGGTCCGGATTATCCACCTCATCGTCAGGGGCCGGATTAGAAGATGTAGTGGTTCTTTTTCGGTGGGCAGTCTTCTTCACAGCTTTAGTTTTTTGTCGGGTTGCTCTTTCCGGTTTATCTGCTTTCTCTAGTTTCTCCTGCGGCAGCTTTTTGCTCCAAAACGGATCATCGCCCTGATTATGCAGACACTGATATTAAAAACAATGACCAGACATATCAATAACAGATTCAGCAAAGAGAAAAATCAAAGTCTTACAGCTGGCGGTTTGTTGGTGGCACAGAAGGGAAGCAGGCTGGTTCTAGCGCAGATGTGCTCCGGTTCATTCAGTATCTTACGCACAGCTTCAGTGATCTCTTCACCGGAGAGCTGGAGTCTTGAATGTCGCAGTGGGTCATCCACACTATCAGTATATTCGCACATCAAACCGGAGCGCTGACTAAGGGGCAGTATGCTCCATGATATCCAACAGCGAGCAAGGTCAACCCCTGTTAAACCGTTGGCCATAAAGGCTCTAAGCTTTGACAGCTAGGAGCATATTTGCTTCTCTCCTGGGCACTCAATCGTTGAGGAAAAGGATGGGTATTGCTGAGCCGCTCCGGACGAAAGCCAGACAAGGGATTCTCACCAGCAGGGGAGGTGTCTTTGCAGTAGAACCATGTCTGATTCCACTCCTTGGGGTGACTGTGCAGCTTGGTGTGAGGGTATGTGACCTCTTTCCTTTTTGAATTGCCATGCCACCCAACTCCGTATTAGAGCCATCAGTAAACTCAGTACGGCGGTTTAGATGGAAAAGATCTCTGAATAATTCCACTGTGGGCTCCTCTTGAAAGAACACCTCACAAAGCACTTGGAAGTGGCACATATTTGTAACAGAGTTGGGGCCAGTGTCTTGCGGATGGAGTTGGAAATCAGCTAGAACATCCCGGTAGAATTTCGAACCGGGCGGTTTAAAACCCCAGGCTAAGTGGTCTACGAAAACAACAACCTCTCCTTCTCGAGGTGTGGGGGGGCATTCTTTGCCAGGAGCCCTCCAATGGATGGTGTCTTTGCTACCCAAGGCGCCAATCAGGACTAAATCGTCCAGTTGATCCTCTGTGACGCGAGAAGGGACCCAATTGCACTCATACACTTGCTTGGCCATGATGAAATATACAAAGTACATTGATATGTGCAATGTTAAACCTGAAGCAGATCTATCTAAACCGGAGTTTATGAAGCAACAGCATCACGGCGGTTCAACAAGGGGACTAATGATATATGATAAGATTGCTTTTTCAAAGGTGAACTGCCTATGTGGTAAACAGGATACAGATCTAAGGCAAGAATGACTAAGGAAGGTAAAAACAAATTTCATAAGGTCGCAGTGAAATTTTGGATCTATCGTAAGACAGGAAAATAAAAGGATTTAGACCTAAAAGGTTGATCTCAAAGCAATTCACAAGGGACCACATCAATGTTTTATGCGCATAAAGGTTTGCTTTGGTAGCAGAAGATAAGCCGTTACGGGGAATACATCAGGTTTGAAGTTTTATTCATGGGCTAAAGAAGAAACAAAGGAAGAACAGCGCTAGAGTCTCGATGAACTTCGACGAACGAGGAAACCCTAGAACAGATCTCCGGGAAAGGAAAAAAGATTTACCGGAGCTGAGGAAGAAGCAGAAGGTCGCCGCGATGCTCTGGTGTGCTCAGGTTGATGCAGCGGCCAAGGTTGATGTAGAGGTTGACGGTGGCGGCGGAGCTCTGAAGCTGGGCAACGCGAAGAAGATGAAGCAGAAGGGGTCGGAGGGAAAGAGAAAGGAAATGACCCTTCGGTCCTATTTATAAAGAAAGGGATATGTCAGGCGCGAGAATCAAGGAGCCGCTAGTTTGGAAATGAAGCTGTGGCCTTAATTGCCGCAGGCTTGTTAACAGGAAAAGTTTTTTTATAACTAGTGACGTCACACCGGTCTACCGCGAGCAGAGAAGATTACATCACGGCGGTTCAACAAAATACAAGAAGATGTTGAAGATGAAGATTTTGCTAAGGATTGACATGAACATGTTCAAATCAATTTGGGGCCTAATGTTGGGGATATTACTACTGGGTGTAAACCGGCCAGGACAGGCCGGGTTAACTTCATCAGTAGTTGAGTATGATAAAAGCCCATGAGGGCAGATGAGGGCTAAAGTCCCATAATCGGTTTAAGGCCTATAGCTATAAACCGGCGTCCGTATGTAACTTGTGTTATAAGTTAGGAAGAGTGGAGACCGAACCGGACGCATCTATGAGCCGGTATTGGGACTCTATAAACCGACGGGCGTCACCCATGTATATAAGGGGACGACCCGGCGGCGGTTCAACGACAGACAACGACTCGAGACATAGGCGAAGCTTATTCGCTCCCTAGTCATCGAAACACCCATCAATTCCATCACAACTAGAAGTAGGCTTTTACCTTCATTGATGGGGCCGAACTAGTATAAACTCTCTTGCGTCCTTGTGTCCGCTTTAACCCCTTCAAGCTAACCCGTAGCGATGGTTCCACGACTAAGTCCTTTCTCTAGGCATCTGCCGTGCCAAAACCACGACACAGCCAAAAGCAGGTGCAGTGAAGGCACCGGAGCTCAGTCCGTACTACAGTAGTATATATAAGCGGGAGCCTCAGCACTTGTTCGCTAGGGTTTGCACTCTCCACACGCTCGCCGCACTACATATATGTTACTCCCTCCGTTCCAAATTACTTGTCTTAGATTTGTCTAGATACAGAGGTATCTAGCACTAAAATGAGACTAGATACATTTTCTAGGGTTTGCTATATTCACAGTCTCTCAAACTCTCTTCACCAGATCTAAACAAGACTACATTGGCCTCTTGTCTCTCTCTCCCCCTCACAGCTGGTGAAGGAGGCGTCTGTATCCCGTCGCACCGGGAAGGGGAGGAGGTGCAACATTCACTCCATCGCCTTCGGCAAGGGAGGCAATCCACTGTCGGCTGCGTTGTTCTCTTTCACCCAGCGCCTGTGCGGGAGGGCCACCGACCCCTTCTTCCTCGCTGTCGTACTTAGTGTGGGCAGATCCGGCCTCCCGCCGCACGCCTTGCCACATCCCGACGACCCTAAGGTATAAGTTTCTTTGAAACCATCATTGCTCTAGCTGCATGTGGATCTTTTTCAATCTGTAGTCGAATCTAGGTCTTGGTTCAAAGAGGAATAAAGGGTGTGGTGGGCTGGAGCAAGAATCTAGGACGTGGTTCAATGAGGAAAGGAGGGGAGGAAAGTAGTATAGACTGGATATCCAGCCGCTTTGTAGGTCGAAAAGGGAAAAAGGGGGTAACCCAGTACACACATCTGTAAGGAACCGACCTCTTTGTTGAAAAGGGAAAGAAACTGGGGGGTCGGGTAGTTTGTGCACGACTAGATTTGCCGCCCTCACATAGGAAGAAGGTTCAAAGAGAACAAATATGGGACCAACACATATATGCTGCTTGGCTACATACTCTGCATCACCCATTTATACGTGTGGACGCACATGGTGCTGGCATATCCCATGCAGCTATTTTGCTGTTGTTAATCTCAAAATTAACTACTGATCTGTTTTAAAAGAATTTCTCTGTTAATATAAATCAATGCAACCATTTTAGAAATGCTACTGTCCTATACTTTGTTTTCCATCAAGATAAGGTAGATGCTTCTTTTTGTGGCCACATGTTTCATCCTCCTTTATTGGCCAGTAATTGTTTTCTTTTTTGCCTCTTAAAATAGGGATATCTATTCAACTTGTTGCTATAGAAAACTTAAATGTCACACCGGCAACTTTGCTTGATTTCAGTGCAACTGCACAAAACTTGATTGGATTTCCTATTCGTGTTGGTAGATTCATATTTTATGTTGGTCGTCTCATGAAAGGTCAGTACAGGCCTTCATGCACATGATTGTGCAGTGTGCTTTGAGATGCTGTGCTACTTGTATTGGTACTGTTTTAAATAAATGATGAATTGAAGCTATTGTATTGCTGTCTTTTCCCATTAAGTAGTGAACAAAAATGGGACCAACCCAGACATGATGGTTGTTGCTTTGTTACTACAAATTCAGCATCACCCCCTTTATAAGCCAGTAATTGATGCCACTCTCAGAATTAACTACTGAATCTTATTTCAAAACTGCAACACTTGTTAGGGATTGGCGGGATTGCCATTTTTGTGGCCGCATGTTTCATCCTCCTTTATTAGCCAGTAATTGATTCTTTTTTTTGCCTCTGTTTATACAGGGATATCTATTCAACTTGTTGCTATTGTGACATTTTGCTTCGCTACGCGAAACACTTTGCTTGATTTCAGTGCAACTACACAAAACGAAATTGGATTTCCTATTCGTGTTGGCAGATTCGTACGTGATCTTGTGTGCGTCATGACAGGTTGGTACTTGCCTTCATCCACATGATCGTGCAGTGTGTTTTGAGGTGCTGTGCTACTTGTATTGGTACTGTTTTAAATAAATGATGAATTGAAGCTATTGTATTGCTGTCTTTTCCCATTAAGTAGTGAACAAAAATGGGACCAACCCAGACATGATGCTTGTTGCTTTGTTACAACAAATTCAGCATCACCCCCTTTATAAGCTTTGTCGTTCTTTATACATGTTGAAACAAGGCATTGTTAAGATAATGTCTCAGTCAATATGAATGAATCACACTGATGGAGAATTGCTACTCTCCTGCTTTGTTTCCCATTAAGATAAAGTAGATCAGTAGATGCTTTTATTCCGGGAGTACAAGTCATCAACAGTTATTTCTTAGTAATTGTTTCCCTTATACCTATTGTTGCTTATAGGGATATCAAAATTAAAGCTCGATTGTATTCCGACTTCGATTTTAGTTGAACTGCACAAAAAGATCCAATGTGTAAGGCAAACTGCTGCATTACTGGGTCTAGTTGGTCGTTCCACTTTGCAGAAAGAAGTAGTCACTGTTTTCGCTACATTACAGAAGGAATGACCGAGAAGCTTTACAGAGTATTATTAGACACCGGTGACATGACTAGTCTGCAGAGACCATTGGCAATTTAACAATACGTGGAGTGCCCTGCGCAAAAAGTGCCCAAACAAGTATAAAAGCTACGACAGGACTCCATGATCATAGGCATTACATATTTTGAATGGGAAAAGCTTGTCAAAGATTAATCATTGATGTTAGCAAGAAGACGTTAGTTTAATATATTGGAATTGGAAAACCTTGTCAAAATGTGTTCATTGATGTTAGCCAGAAGACATGCATTTGATATTTTTGAGTGGGACACCCTTGCTATGAGCAGCGTCGAGTGTTTTTTCCTATTCCTGTGTTTAGTTTAGAAGTAAATAGTTACTCTGCTGAGATATTCCTATGTTAAGAGTTTGTTTTGAATATTGTCTATGTAATGCCAGGCCTTGTGTTTGATTGCAAAGTTGAGCTTGGAATGTTGTGGCATGCGGCATCACGAGCTGTTCACCGTGCCTCCTGAGAATAATGCTTTGTATTGTTTTGCATGTCGATCTAATGCTAGTGATTTGCTTATTAAGAAGATCATCCTCTTTTGTTGTTTCCGTGCTTAAGAAGTTCATCGTCCGATGTTTCATTCATAGCCTATACGACAAGTCGGGTAGGTTAGGCGTGAAACCATATGATCTTCCGACCAACTCATGATATTAGGCCATGATTGGATCGTCGTTTTCCAACCAAAACCGCTTGTAAAACTGACGCTTGTAAATTAAAGCAGATGGTCTCGGGCGAAGGCGCTTGGTTGGTCGATTTAGACTAGTAAAATATCAGAAGTACTTGACACACGATAAAAACGCTGAACGACACTCGGACGATTGCTAATCCAGCCGTTAGCTGCTGTTTCAGCCTTGCCCATGGATGGCATGATACGCACGTTGTGCATGTATCGTCTCGTAATGTCATCCATATAGCAGTGCTCGTAAAATATACACTGGTCTCTCAAATTACACGCGTAACCCGCCGGTTTTACTTACAGACCTCGGGCCCTCGGTTTCATTATGCCTGTATTTTACGCATTATTTTCGATGATGAGTAAATTACACTTGTATGTTAATACAGGTTTGAAATAAACCAGAGCTCCCAAGCGCGGCCTTACCGTTTCATGCTGTCTCAGTTTCTCGAAGGTGCTCATAGGTGTTTGATGATCATGGCTTCCTGAATGAGTAGCGGGCGCTGTATCAGACCATCCGTAGGGCCCGTGAGGCCCTCTCCATTGTCCTTCGAGTTGTTGCGCTCGCCGTGGCGCCGGGCATTGTTAACATCGTCAACGAACATGAGGATTCAGAAGACTTTATTTTGACTGGATGACACTAGGGACCCACTAGGGCCATAGCCGTACGTATGCAAGTGCCTCCTTATTATGTACAACTATATTTTTTTTGCTTTCTCCTGGTTTCGTGACATCACGGTCCCACACCATTGTCAACCTATGTAGTCAATATAAACGAGAGAATTGCACAAGGTGCGGCCGACAGCTGGGACCAAGCAGCTCGAGCAGTATTTGTGTTTTTGAGGCGTGAGCACTGCAGAGTTTTGTTGGCAATGATTTTGTTGTTGTTCAGAGGAGAGCAGGGTATTAACTGGGCAGGCTGTGGCCCGTCTAGCCCAGGCCACATATCCAGCCCAGATACTAATTTTTTCAAGATGAAAATGGCTAGCCCAGCTATACGTCTTTTTGAGGAATACCCAAGCAAGGTCAACTTGTTATTCTCCGCCCCGCTGGGCAGCAAATCTTTCCTAGGAGGGATGTATTAGGCTTAACAGGAAAATGGGCTTTAAAAAATAATAAATGGGATATAATTATAAAAACTGGGCAGTAACTATAAAAAATGCACCAAACACGAAATTAGTTTATAAAATATTATTTATGGATTTTGAAAATCTTAAAATTTCATGGTTGCGCGCGTAATGTTTCATTGTATTTTTACGTAATACAAATTTATATTTAATCTAACTAGAAATTTTGGGATAAAAATATTTCAGAGCCCATCAAAATGTGGGAAATTTTATTGAATTCTGTCTTCAACGGTTGGTTGAAATTATTAATCATTGTCCTAGCTAGAAAATGGGCTGTATTTTAACAAACTGTAAATGGGTGGTTTTAAATTCCATTAGAATTCCAAAATGGGTTGTACATTCTTACAAAACGCAAATGGGCTATAAGTTCTCTGCACACACTTGTGGGCCTACTAAGTGACACGTCCCCTAAAAAAATAAGTTCACGCGTATGCAAGGCTTTGCCAACTTATTATAGTCAACACACGGTTCTAGCAGCAGTGGCCGTTGGATGTCTATCCAACGGATGTCGTGCTTCTTCTTCAATCTCAGATATTCTTAGCTTCGGCCGCCCAAAAAATGATTCCTCCCCCTAACATCTGGGGCGCACCGTTTTGGAGGCTGACCTATGGGCCTACTAAGTTGGGGCGTACCAAGGGCTTTGTCAACTTAGTCAATAATAAACGTTTCTAGCTTCAGTGACCGTACGATGTCCATCCAACGGCCGTAGTGCTTCTTCAACCTCTGGTCTTCTTGGTCCAGCCGCCCAAAGCAGCGCCGGTTGTGCCGCCTGCTCCTCCCTCCCGTGGCCGGCTGTGCTGCCGCGGAGGCCCCACCGCCCCATACTACTCCCACCACTGGCCAGGCCATCCCTCCACTCACCCACACCCCCTGTTATTCTGCGGTGACGGCAGCCTCACACCGCAGCCGAACCAGTGAACCCTCGTACTCCTCTCCATGCGGGCTTCCACTGTTGCGTCTTCCCCGGCTCTGCGTCGTCCCCTTCCTAGGCCTCGCCGTCGTCCAGACCACCGCCCTGGTGCTCTCGGCGCGGCGTGGTCAACATGGTCCACGACTGACTTCCATCGAAAGAGTATTGTATGTGGAGAGGCTGACAACTGGGTCTAGGCGGACACAAGGAAGTGCCTCCTTATTACGCGCAAAATAATTATTCCTCCACCTTACAGCAGGGACCCACCGGACGGGCCACCTTATTTCGTGAAAAAACCGTTTCCCCCCTGACTGCTCGGACCCACTGGACGGGCCAGCGTATTTCACGAAAAAAACATTCCCCCTGTTGTCAACTCGGACCCATCGGAAGTGCCTTCTTATTACGCACGAAAAAAAATGAATACTCCCCCTGCTAGCTGGGACCCACCATGGTGGGAGGCTGACTTGTGGGCCCACTAAGTTGACTGGGACGGGGGCCTTTGTCAACTTTAGTCAATATGAACGATTCTAGCTCCAGTGACCGTACAATGTCCATCCAATGGCCGTTGTGCTACTTCAACCTCTGGTCTTCTTGCTCCAGCCGCCCAAAGCAGTGCCAGTCGTGCCACATGCTCCTGTCTCCCGTGGTCGGCTGTGCTGCCGCGGAGGCCTCCACCGTCTACTGTTCATCCAGCCCTCCCCACCACGGGGTCCTGTTCGACCACCCCTCCGCGGCCACCCCTCCATCGTCTACTGTTCATCCAACCCTCCACACCACGGGGGCCTGTTCATCCAGAGGCAACGCCACCGCTCACTGTTCATCCAACCCCCCCGCAACGCTCACTGTTCATCCAATCGATCGGCTTCAGTTAGCAGCAGTAGTGAAGGAATCGCTCGATCGGGTTCAGTTAACAGCCATCGATTGATCGCTCGGGTTCAGTAGCGCGTAGCCTGCAGTGCAATCGCTCGGGTTCAGTTAGAGCCCAATGCCTCGCTCGGGTTCAGTTAGAGCCAACGCCTCGCACACACGCGCATACGTGTATGAGAGAAACGTGCATCACTCGGCCCCCGACCTCCCACCGTAACCGGGAACTCCTCGAAATTTTCCTCCCCCTCGCTTCTACCACGGTTTTTTCCGTCATGGACGGCCCAAAGAATGTCATGCATCTGCGTCTCCGGCCCGCCCAGGATGAAAAGCCAATTTTCTGTCATGATTTTTTGTCATATAAGTAGGAGCTCACCACATCTTTGATGATACCGGATTTTGTCACAATTATCATCATAGAAGTGTCATATGTATGACAGGAAAAAAATTCGTTAGGCCCAAAATGTCACGGATGTGTCTTTTTTTGTAGTGAGAGTTATGGGAATTCGCCGGGGGAAGTAGTGGGCCTTAATGGGCCATACGGGAAAGGAGAGAAGGGTCTCGAGGGGTGGCCGCGCGCCCCCCATGGCAAGTCCGGATTGGACTAGGGAGGGGGCGGCGCCCCCCTCTCTTTCCTTCTCCCTCTCCCACTCCTTCCCTCTCTCCCCTCTTGGAAAAGGAAGGGGACTCCAACTAGGATTGGGAATCCTAGTTGGACTCCCCCTATAGGCGCGCCCCTCCTAGGTCGGCCTCCTCTTCCCCCTTCCTTTATATACGTGGGCAGGGGGCACCCCAAAGGCACTCCAAGATTTGTCTTAGCTGTGTGCGGTGCCCCCCTCCACAGTTTTCCACCTCGGTCATATTGTCATAGTGCTTAGGCGAAGCCCTGCGTCGGTAACTTCATCATCATCGTTACCACACCGTGGTGCTAACGAAACTCTCCCTCAGCCTCAACTGGATCAAGAGTTTGAGGGACGTCACCGAGCTGAACGTGTGCAGATTGCGGAGGTGCCGTGCGTTCGGTACTTGGATCGGTTGGATCGCGAAGACGTTCGACTACATCAACTGCGTTACTAAATGCTTCCACTTTCGGTCTTCAAGGGTACGTGGACTCACTCTCCCCGCTCATTGCTATGCATCTCCTAGATAGATCTTGCGTGATCGTAGGTGAAAATTTTGAAATAATGCGTTCCTCAATAGTGGCACATTAGCCAGGTTTATGCGTAGATGTTACATGCACGAGTAGAACACAAAGGAGTTGTGGGCGTGGGTATATACATATTGCTTGCCGTCACTAGTTGTTTCTTAATTTGGCGGTATTGTTGGATGAAGCGTCCCGGATCGACATTACATGACCGCGTTCATGAGACTAGTTCTACCGACGTGCTTTGCACATAGGTGGCTGGCGGGTGTCAGTTTCTCCAACTTTAGTTGAATCGGATTCAATGAACAGGGTTCTTTCTGAAGATCAAAAATAAATCACTATACCGCGTTGTGGTTTTTGATGCATAGGTAAGAACGGTTCTTGCTAAGTCCGTAGCAGCCACGTAAAACTTGCAACAACAAAGTAGAGGACGTCTAACTTGTTTTTGCAGGGCTTGTTGTGATGTGATATGGTCAAGACGTGATGATATATAAATTGTTGAATGAGATTATCATGTTTTGTTAAAGTTATCGGCAACTGGCAGAAGCCTTATGGTTGTCTCTTTATTGCATAAGATGCAAGCACCATATAATTGCTTTACTTTATCGCTATGCGATAGCAATAGTTGCAAAAGCAATAGTTGGCGAGACGACCATGTGACGACACGTTGATAGAGATCAAGATGATGGAGATCATGGTGTCATGCCGGCAACGATGGAGATCATGACGGTACTTTGTAGACGGAGATCAAAGGCACAAGATGATGATGGCCATATCATGTCACATATTTTGATTCATGTAATGTTTATCCTTTATGCATCTTATTTTGCTTAGTACGGCTGTAGCATTATAAGATGATACCTCACTAAATTTCAAGGTATAAGTGTTCTCCCTGAGTATGCATTGTTGCTATAGTTCGTCGTGCCGAGACACCACGTGATGATCGGGTGTGATAAGCTCTACGTTCACATACAACGGGTGCAAGCCATTTTTGCACACGCGGAATACTCGGGTTAAACTTGATGAGCCTAGCATATGCAGATATGGCCTCGGTACACTGAGACCAAAAGGTCGAACGTGAATCATATAGTAGATATGATCAACATAGAGATGTTCACTATTGAAAAACTACTCCATCTCACGTGATGATCGGACATGGTTTAATTGATATGTATCACGTGATCATTTAGATGACTAGAGGGATGTCTATCTAAGTGGGAGTTCCTAAGTAATATGATTACTTCAACTTAAATTTATCATGAACTTAGTCCTGGTAGTATTTGCATATCTATGTTGTAGATCAATTGCTCGCGTATAGCTTCCCTGTTCTATTTTTGATATGTTCCTAGAGAAAAATAAGTTGAAAGATGATAGTAGCAATGATGCAGACTGGGTCCATGATCTGAGGATCATCCTCATTGCTGCATGATACGTCTCCGTCGTATCTATAATTTTTGATTGTTCCATGCCAATATTCTACAACTTTCATATACTTTTGGCAACTTTTTATACTATTTTGGGACTACCATATTGATCAAGTGCCCAGTGTCAGTTCCTGTTTGTTGTATGTTTTTTGTTTCGCAGTAAATCCATATCAAACGGAGTCCAAACGGGATAAAAACTGACGGGGATTTTTTTGGAATATATGTGATTTTGGGGAAGGAAAATCCACGCGAGACGATGCCCGAGGGGGCCACGAGGCAGGGGGGCGCACCCCAGGGGGGCAGGCGCGCTCTGGGCCCTCGTGGCCACCCCGTAAGGAGGTTGATGCCCTTTTTCACTGCAAGAAAGCTAATATCCGGGTAGAGATCGTGTTAAAATTTCAGCCCAATCGGAGTTACGGATCTCCGGGAATATAAGAAATGATGAAAGGACAGAATCTGAGAACGCAGAAACAGAGAGAGACAGAGAGACATATCCAATCTCGGAGGGGCTCTCGCCCCTTTCGTGCCATTGAGGCCATGGACCAGAGGGGAAACCCTTTTCACATCTAGGGGGGAGGTCAAGGAAGAAGAAGAAGAAGGGGGCTCTCTCCCCCCTCTCTCCCAATGGCGCCGTGTAACATCCCAAATTTTCAATTTGGAATGTTATACATAGGTCATCCATGCATATCATATTTTATTGCATTTTCATTTTGCAATCCTCAAAATCCTAAGAAACTCAAGGACCCTCGGAGAGAGTTGGGGATTTCCCCGGTTTTCATATTTGATTTTTATCAAATAATGAAATGAGGATTTGGATTTTAATTATTTTTCCTTCCTAAAAATATTTCATATTAAAATATATGAGAGGAGATAATATGACTTCTCCAAAATAATTGAAATATTGGAGGAAAAACATTAAAATCATTTATTTGATTTTATTTGATTTTATTTGGATTTTATTTGCATTAGAAAAATTGCACGTTTTCAAAATTGCATTTTAGGGCCAAGAAAATGTTCATCTCGTTCTAAATATTTAATTTAGACGGTGAAAATTTGTTTTGGCATTTTTTTAGGTTTTTATTTTATTTTCTAGGGTTTTATTTCTGTCGGTGTAATTATTTTAAAAAAATGTTTCCTGCGCCCGACTGGGCCTAAGGCCCAGCCGAGCCAGGCCGGCCCGAGCCGCCACCGCCCTCGCGCGCGTGCGCCTCCCCGCCGCCGCTCGGACCGGAGTCCGAGCCGGACTCCGCCTCCGCCGCGTCTTGCCCCCTCCCCCAAGTCGCCGCCCCGCCCCCTTTATAAGCCGCCACCCCAAACCACCACCACCACCACAGCCACCGCCGCC
>NC_041390.1:109259001-109276627 GCF_002162155.2 Triticum dicoccoides
GCGAGTCGCTGCCGCCACCCAAGCCCGACCCGCCAAAGCCCTCGCCGGAGGTACCGCGCCGGTTCCGAGCTACCGTTTTTTTTTAAAAACCGTTCGGTTTTTTTAGAAACCCTAGATCCATTTTTTCGGTTCGCCGGTTTTTCTTGGTTCTTTTAGTTAGCGGACGTTCGTTTGTACGTTCATTTTAACGAACGGTTTTCTCCCATTAGTTACAGCTAACGAACGCTCGTTCGTTAGTCTGTTCGTCAGTTTTCTTTTTATCGGATTTATCCGCGATTTTCTCGATCGCGATTTCTGATCCGACATTAGTTTCTGCTTATCTTTTCGCTCGTCAGTCGGAATCAGGTGATTCAAGCGCCTAGATCTTCGTCTCGAAACCCTCTTCTGTTTAACCAACTTGAACAAGTTTTTGCTACTATAAAATTTGACCTAGGTCCAGATTAGTAAACGGATCTTGTTTCTTTCGCTGTTTGAGTTTCGTTGCTCCGTTTGATTTGATTCTTTTTGCTAACCGGAGTTCTTAAGTTGAACTTTCCGGTCAACCTCTTTTATTTGAGTTTTGCTTGCGCATCTTTGCTTGTTGCTTATGTATGTTATTGTTTGTTTGTGATAGAACACCCGGAGTGCGAATCGTGCTGCTACGAGTCCCTAGGTTTTGCGGATCGTCAACAAGGCAAGTAACACATTGATCATACTCTTTTCATACCCAGTTTTTATGCATTAGTTCCAATCCTCAAACATTGCATGATTAGGATGTCATTAACTTGTGGGTTGGGAAGTAGTTATTGAGGTAGAACCTATTACCCTGTTACTATCAAACCCTTGGGAGTTACTTCTACGCGTTGCTTATATTGCTATGCTATGCTATGCTCGTAGACGTGGTTCGGGTTTGAGTGAAATCCATGACAGATGTGAGATTGTTAATTAATGGTTCAACTTAAGGTGGCATCTTAAATAAACATCTGGGTGGATTGAGGCACCTGGGGAACCCAGTGTTGTCTGTTTTTTTTGGAAATCCTGGGGAACCCATGTGATCTTCCTATGGACCGCCACCCCGGCTCAAAGGGAACTGAGATGATTCATGCTAGAAACTTATGTGTGCGGCCACAAGCTATTATGGGCTCTAGCATAGTTAAGTAAGTTACGTGAAGCTCTTGAAGAGGTAGATCAGCAGGTAGTGGGTTTTGTAGGTTTGGTATGGTCTACCCGGAGTAGAGAGTTAATGTTTCTGAAAGATTGTGTCTCAGTCATCCGTTTCTCAAACACCTTGTAGTGCGAGAAATCCAACGGAGGCGATTGAGTCTTGTGGGGAAAAGTGCGCAAACCTCTGCAGAGTGTACAATCTAATCATGGTTAGCCGTGTCCCCGGTTGTGGACAATCTTGAGTATCTAGTACTTGGGTTATCACATGTATCTCGTCACTTTTAATTAAATTTGTTGGGTTGTTAATCACTTTAATTGGGATTGAGTTGGGGTTACCTTCTCAATGTTTCAACCACCATGATAGTTAAATTAAAATCTATTCCTTTGTTGTAGGGAAAAATTGGCTTTTCGCAAAAACTATAACCCTAGAGCTTTCCACCAGCCAAATATGCATGTAGTATTAGCATTATTCTATTCATGCTCTACTATGTTATATTACCAGCATATTCCATGTGCTGACCCGTTTTCGGGCTACAACGTCTTATGTTGCAGACTTTTCAGACGAGGAGTAAGGTTCGTTAGGTCGTTGCCGTGCAGCTCAGTTATGCCATTGGAGTTGATGGACTCACTTTATCTTCCAAGCCTTCCGATGTTATCGCATTAGATGGTCTTAAGCCATATTATTGTAATAAGTTCTCTCTTGAGACATTCAATGTAATAAGTGTGTGATTGCTACTCTGTTATAAATCCTTCGAGTACTGTGTGTGTCAGCATTACCGATCCAGGGATGACACTGAAGCACAGAGACTTGACCCTTGGAGGTCGGGTCGCTACAAGATGGTATCAGAGCACACGCTGAGTGTAGGACACGACCACTAAGCTAAACCATAGGTCACACTTCTCTTCTCATTTCTGACTCCTCTTCAATTTGTACTCTTTAGGATGATGGAGATGAAGAACAAGTTTGCCCAACCGGATGAAGAGACACCTTTTGGACGCCACTTGAAGGAAGTCACTAGGTACTTGAACATTGGAACACCAAGCTTCACCGGGACATACAACGCTACCTTGCTAGAAGAGGAGCACTGGATGATTCAAGTACAAGTTCCAGGAAGGACGTTCTCGCCAACTTCTAAACCCATAGAATTTTCTTTAAAAGCACCCACCTGGAGTCTAGGCAAGAGCATGGCAGCCCACATTACCATGGGACGCATTGGAGAAGTCTACAACAGGGAACTTAAGGACACTATCTACCAAATATGTGGGCGCCGAGACGAGCACTGTGAAGTAATCAGCACCAAGAAGGATATATCCATTGCAGCTTTCATCCAGGAGTTAAACCAGCACATTCGACGCTAGGAGAACCAGATGTGCGCGGACATGATGGACTTGAAGAAGGCGAAGACTAGGATCATCGAGCTAGAGGAAGAACTCAAGTTTACATGCGATGGATATGAGGAGGAAATCAAGACACTACTGGAGAAGAATGACGACCTAGTTAAGAAGATCGGAGTATTCATGGGAGGTCCCGCACCGGGAGTAGAAGATGACGATTCCACTTGCCCGGACAACTACATCATCATCGATGACACCGATTCCGATCCAAGTGATGATGACTTTGAAGACGAAGCTGGAGCAGATATCATGGAGTCTTCCACCGATCAAAATTTCTAGAGGACCACCATATATTAGTAGTATTTCCCCCATGTATTTAGTAGTAGTTGAGCACTTTTGCCATAGTTCTAGACCGCTTGTATGCCCTTGCTTGATTGATTGAGTGAAATGATTGTGTTTGTCTCATGTGCATATGGGTAGTGCTTTCTCATTAGACCCCTTTTCTATTCTGATATCTTCCATCTAAACCCATCAGATGCCTCCAAGACGTGACCCCGGTTTTGTTTTCCCACCGGAGCTCACCCAGTTGATCCAGCAGCAGAATACTTTGATGCAATTGCTAGTTCAGAACCAGGGCAACAACAACAACAACAACCCGCCACCAGTGGACAACCTAGCCCGTTTTCTAAGGTTACAACCGCCGGTGTTTTCCAGTAGCACCGAGCCTATAGTTGCCGATGATTGGCTCCGTGGGATTGGAAGGGAGTTAACCACTGCGGGACGCACTGATGCTGAGAAGGTGCGTTTTGCCGCACATCAGTTGGATGGACCAGCAGCATCATGGTGGGAGAATTACACTGTCACCTACCCCATAGCCACGGTGACATGGGACCAGTTTCAGCAAGCTTTCTGCACAGCCCATGTCTCAACCGGAGCTATGCAGATGAAGAAGCGGGAGTTCTGCAACTTACGCCAGGGGAACCGTACTGTGGCTCAGTACGCAGATGAGTTTAGCAAGTTATCACGCTATGCCCTGATGATGTGGCCATAGATGCCGCGAAGCAGGAGAAGTTTATGGAAGGGCTGAATGACGAGATGAGCATGCAGTTGATGGTAGCAACCTTCAACAACTACCAGGAGTTGGTAGACAAGGCTCTTATGATTGAAGGGAAGCAGCAGCAGATTGAGAGTCGTAAGAGGACGTAAGGAAAAGGGAAGTATAACTCAGGAGCTCAGCAGAAGCCTCGCCTAACCCCGAACTCGGGAGGACTAGTTCATAACCATGGAGGTCACAACCACGCTGGAGGGGGATCGCATAACCACAATGGTGCTAAGAATGGGAATGGGAATGGAGCTAACAACAATCAGAATCGCTCCAACCCAGCCACACCCTCCAAAAGAGATCCAAGTCAAGTTACTTGCTTTAAGTGCGGGAAGACAGGGCACTATGCCAATGATTGCCCTGAAGGAAGGAATGGAAACAGAAATGGGAGCGCGGGGAAGAAGCCTAATCCATTCAACAAAGGACAAGTGAACCACGTTAACGTGGAGGAGGTTGAAGAGCAGCCGGACGCGGTAATAGGACCCCTCTCTTAGTGAGTTCACCTGGAGTAGAATACATGGCTAGCCGATGGTGCAACCAGATATCCCTAACCATTGGTACACATGTTTTTCCATCCGACCTAATTATCTTGGAGTCATAAGGTTTGGATGTGATATTGGGTATGGACTGGATGTCAAAGTATGGAGGAAGTCGATTTATCTCACCACCCCGGAGGGAAAAAGTATTAAGTATGTATCTAGGCATGTGCCCAGGAGGAGCCAGGTGAATGCCCTTATGAGAGTTGTTCAAGAGGAAGTGCCTGTAGTGAAGGATTACCCGGATGTTTTTCCAGAGGAGTTACCAGGCATGCCACCGGATAGAGACATTGAGTTTCTAATAGAGCTATTGCCAGGTACCGGGCCAATATCCAAGAGACCCTACCGGATGCCCCCGAATGATCTGGAGGAAATTAAGAAACAGATCAAGGAGTTATTGGAGAAAGGGTACATTCGAAGAAGTTCATCACCTTGGGGAGCCCAGTGCTTTTGGTTGAGAAGAAGGATAAATCCCTAAGGATGGTTGTTGATTATCGAGCTTTGAATGAAGTGACGATTAAGAACAAGTACACACTACCGACGAACCCCAAGAAGACAACATCCATCAAAGCTCAACTGAACCCAACAGTTGACGCCACACTATGAGAATTCCTGCGCAAAAACTAGGACATATTTGCCTGACACCCTTCGGACATGCCAGGGATCCCACGCAAGCTGGCCGAACATAGCCTCAATATATTAAAGGGGTTCAAACCGGTTAAGCAAACACTAAGACGCTTTTACGAACCCAAGCGACAAGCCATGGGGGAGGAGCTGGCCAAACTCATCGAGGCCGGATTCATTAGAGAAATCAAACATCCAGACTGGCTCGCAAACCTGGTGATGGTACCAAAGAAGGACATATCTTGGCGCATGTGCGTCGATTTCAAAGACCTCAACAAAGCCTGCCCTAAGGATCCCTTCCCCCTCCCCCGCATTGATCAAGTCATTCACGCCACCGCAAAATATGACTCATTGTGTTTCCTTGATGCATACTACGGATACCATCAAATCAAAATGAAGGAATCCGATCAAGCTTCAACAGCATTCATTACCCCCATACGGGCCATTCTGCTTCAATACCATGCCCTTTGGGCTCAAGAACGCCGGCGCCACATATCAACGCATGATTCAAACATGCCTAGAGAAACAAATTGGCAAAGCAGTAGAAGCTTACGTTGATGACGTCGTCATCAAAGCCAGGCACATGGAAACACTAATAGATTACTTACATCTTACCTTCGACAACCTCAGGGCGTATGACATCAAGCTTAACCCGGAAAAGTGTGTCTTCGGCGTCCCCGCTGGAAAACTGCTGGGCTTCATCGTCTCCAATAGGGGAATCGAAGCAAACCTAGCCAAAATTTTGAGCTTTGTCACAATTGGATAAGCCAATAGACCTTAAACAAGTTCAAAAACTTGCAGGTTGTGTGGAAGCTCTAAGCCGCTTTATCTCTAGATTAGGAGAAAAGGCACTGCCACTCTATCGCCTTCTACGGCGAACTGACCACTTCGAATGGACGGACGCGGCAACAACCGGACTGGAAGAAATAAAAACCCTTCTTGCGAGCAATCCAATCCTGGCCGCACCAAACACTGGCGAACCCATGGTATTATACATATCGGCAACACATCAGGTGGTGAGCATCGTACTCGTTGTTGAACGAGAACAGGACGGACATAAATTCCCGCTTCAGAAGCCAATATACTACGTGTCTACTGTCCTTACACCATGCAAATCCCGGTACCCTCATTATCAAAAAATAGCATACACAGTCTTCATGGTATCCCGAAAGCTCCGACACTACTTCCAGGAGTGTTCGATCACGGTGGCCTCCGAAGTACCACTCAACGACATTATAAACAACCGCGATGCTATGGGCCGGATTGCCAAATGGGCCATTGAGCTCTTGCCATTTGACATTACATACAAACCACGTCGAGCTATCAAATCCCAAGTTCTGGCCTACTTCATCGCCGAATGGACAAAGGCCGAACTCCCTAAGGAGTACGGCACATACTCCAATTGGGTCATGCACTTCGACGGCTCCAAAATGCTGGCAGGGTTAGGAGCGGGTATCGTTTTAACGTCCCCCACTGGAGACATCATCCAGTATGTTCTCCAAATACCATACACAGACTCCAACAATGCAACCGAATACAAGGCCTTATTGCATGGTCTCCGGATGGCTGTCTCCATGGGCATACAACGCCTAGAGGTGCGCGGGGACTCAAACCTTGCGATATCTCAAATAAATGGAGATTTTGATGCTAAAGATCCTAATATGGCAGCGTATCATAACGTAGTCGTAAAAATGTCGGCACGGTTCGAGGGGCTCGAGTTCCATCATGTGGCTCGAGAAAGTAATCAAGCGCCGGACGTTCTTGCTCGTATTGGCACCAAGTGCGACCCCGTCCCACCTAATATCTTCCTGGAAAGGCTCTTTAAGCCATCCATGGTGTGGCAGGGAGAAACGGCAATACTAGTCCGGACCGAAACATAAACCCAAATCCCGGAAACACTGAAATAACACCATCGGCGCATCTCATCATGGCAGTCATTGCCCCATGGACCGAACCCTTCCCGGCCTACCTTAATAGGAAGGAGCTTCCTGAGGACCAGAATGAGGCCCTCTGCATTGTCTGGCGCTCGAAGGCCTACAAGGTTCATGATGGAGAGCTCTACAAGAAAAGCGCCACCGGAGTCCTTCAACGATGTATATCCGAGGAAGAGGGGCGGCAGCTCTTGGCTGAAATTCATGCCGGACTCGGCGGTCACCACGCCGCAGCTCGGGCCCTTGTTAGCAAGGCCTTCCGTACAGGGTTTTATTGGCCGATGGCCCGAGCGGATGCACATGACCTTGTCCAACGTTGCGTCGGATGCCAACTCTTTGCCAATCAAAGCCATATGACCCCCACTGCCCTACAAACAATCCCCATCACTTGGCCTTTCGTGGTCTGGGGACTCGACATGGTTGGACCCCTTCAAGGGGGAAGCCATAAGAAAAAATATCTGCTGGTTATGGTGGACAAAATCTCTAAGTGGATAGAGGCTAAACCGGTCAAAACGGCTGAGTCCAGCCCGGTGATAGACTTCATATCCGATGTTGCGCAATGTTATGGTGTCCCACACAGCATCATCACTGACAACGGCTCTAATTTCACAGCCGACGAGGTAAAAACCTGGTGTACTACTCTGGGTATTAAAATCGATTACGCCTCCGTCTAGCACCCACAAACCAATGGTCAAGTAGAACGCGCCAACGGTCTTATTATGAGCAGAATCAAGCCCAGACTAGTGCGGTCTTTGAAAGAATCAGACAAACACTAGGTTCAGGAGCTCGACTCGGTACTCTGGGGGGCTGCGGACCATACCCAACCAACCGGTACGCACCTTTCTTCATGGTGTATGGTGCAGAGGCCGTATTGCCCTGCGATATTATTCACGACTCACCTAGAGTGTGTATGTATGAAGAGAGAGAAGCCGAGCTTGATTGGCAGGACAGCCTAGATGCCCTGGAGGAGGAACGCGATGTCGCAAAAGCTCGCTCAACAATTTACCAACAGCAGGCTCGAAGATATCAAAGCAGAGAAGTACGGGCCAAGACTTACAACGTCGACGAACTCGTTCTATGCCTCCCGGAGAAGAAAAAGGACAAACTCAAGCCCAAATGGGAGGGTCCCTTCATAATTGATGAAGTTCTCACTGAAGGAGCGTACCGTCTTCACGATGCATCAGACAATCGCCTCGAGCCGAACCCCTGGAACACGGCCAGACTCCGGAAATTCTACGCCTAGCGCTAAACTCATTGTTCGTCTCCTCCTCCCCTGTAGTTTCCATTATTTTTTCTATCTTTTCCGATTACTTTCTTTTTCTTGCTTTTAAGCTTTAAGTACGGCTAGACCGCACACCATTGGCACATACATCTTTAAACATGTACGCCACCTGTACCTGGGGGCTTCTTGGACAGAAGTTCTTGTCATTCCTTGAGCATCAAGCTCCTCACATATGAGTTTCTCCATATGTACCTTTTCTTTGCCACTATATGCATTGATATGACTTAAGTTTTGGCCAAGCTGGGTTGCATGGCTCCTGTGCTTATGCCCTATGTTCTCATTAGTTCGGCTAGGGCATAAAGGGAGCACCTCTGTGATTGTTACTGTCGGGTCATCCGGATGTGTACCTCGGACTAGGTGAAGCCAAAAGCTAGCATTCTTAAGGGAATATTCGGTCGGTGAATTAAATATGTTTTCTAAACTCACTCCATTGTGCACCCCCAAAAGTTATACAAACGGTGGTGCTCGCATCACAATTTAGACATGTACATTACACTACAAAAAAATACACTTCCGTGATGATACGTGTTTGTCATAGTAGGTCACGTTTTCTGTCATGCATGTACATCCATGACAAATTTATGACAGAATCAAGATAGTCATACCTGTGCTATCGTAGAAGTGTTCCATGACATTGCCAAAATTATCATCACGGAAGTGTCCACTTCCATGACGATAAATCGCGTGTCACAGAAGTGCTTCCATCAAGGGTAACCGACACGTGGTATCCACCGTAATGGAACGGCGTTAAGCTATCGGGTCGGATTTTGGATCCGATAACCCGTTAACAGCCACGACCAATGCCGATTTTCCATGTGTAAAATTCTCATTGGCTGACGGATCCACGCGTCAGCTCCGCGTTGGCACAGGTGCCACTCATCCAACGGTCGAGATGGGCCTATGATATGTTGACATGTGGACCGACCCAAAAGTGGCCCACAAAGATTAAATGGGCCAGCACAACCGAAGGCCCATAAGATTTAGCGGACCATAATGGGCTGGCCCAACTAAAGGCCCACAAAATTTAGCGGACCATAATGGGCCGGCCCAGCTAAAGGCCCACATGATTTTACAGACCATAATGGGCCGGCCCAGCTAAAGGCCCACAAGATTTTGCAGACCACAATGGGCCGGCCCAGCTAAAGGCCCACTAGATTCTGCTGACCATAATGGGCCGGCCGAGCTAAAGGCCCAACATTCTCTGTCAAATCGGCCCGTCAACGGCCTGTCCTAAACTTGTCATCAACGCAGCCCATGGTCACTTCTGGCCCGTTAATGGTCCGCTAAGTAATTGGGCCGAATTACGGCCCGATGTATTTCCGGCCTGTTAAAGGTCCGGCTTCATTTGGGCCCATTTACAGGCCATCAAAACTTTCGGCCCATAAACGACCGTGAAGGATTTGGGTCATATTCGGCCATGTCTGACATTCGGCGTGTTAGAGGCCCACTATAGCTTTGGGCCACTTTCGGCATGTTGTCATTTTCGGCCTGTTAACGCCGGACATAAACCATGGGCCATATGTGGCCCAACATCATATTGGGCCCATTAATGGCCCATATAAAAATGATGATAATCTAGCCCGACCAAAGTTCCGGCCTGTTAAAGGCCCGTGTATTAGGTCGGTGCATTTACGGCCCGTCCGAATTTCGGCCTGTTAAAGTCCAGTGGCTTATTTGGCACAATCAGGGCCCAATCTCACTTTCGGTCTATTAAAGGCCCATGTATTTTATGGGCTCGAGATATTTACACCTGTAAATGGCCTATTTTTACTGAGGGCCCAAATTATGTTTAGGCCTGTTAAAGGCCCACTATGGGCACATGCCTACCAGAAAAATATGAAAGCTTATGCTGATTTAGGCCCAGATATTTTTAGTGGGCTACATGCCAATTTCGGCCCGTAATCGTTTTTAGCCCAATTGGAATGGGCCCGACGAATGTTGGCATGTTGGGCTCCTACGAAGGTTTCGGCCGAATACATTACTAAGATAAACCTACACTATACAAAAATAGCATCGTAATTACTGCAGCCTGAGGCAGCATCATAAATGTTGTATCACAACAAAATAAATTCCAACCATACAACAAAAGGCCTGTTGGCATAAAGTTTACAGTCCTTCCAGATAAAAGCACCATCAGATGTATAGAAGCACAGACCATTTGACCTGAGTGCTAATGTTTCAGGCTATAGAATCTGATGGAGCAGCACGATCTCCACCTTTTTTCTGCCATTGCTCTTGAACAACGAAGCGAATGTCTGATAGTCTAGTTTCAAAACCATTCATATCTTGACAACATTTCTCAACCACTATTCTTGTTTCCGAAACAACATCCATTAGGGATTGGACTTGTGTATGGAGCACAGATATATCACTCTGTCTAGTAGGAAGATTTTGTTCAGTAGGCGATTTGGACGAGGTTACCTTGACAACCAACCCAGAATTACGCAGGAAGGTGCTTTTTGCACTGTTAGTGGAGAGATACTGACGCACTGCAGCAAGAGGTGACATTGTGCCGGTAGTAGCCTCGTCACCTTCAGGTGGTTGTGGTTGTTCAATCATTTGTTCCATAGCTTCCTGAAAGTTTGAACTTGTAGATTAGTGTACCAGATAAGTTACTAATGAGATAAAAACAAACAAAGTAGGTTAAACGTTTATACATAACTTATTTTGATGAACTACTATAATACATTAGCATGTATTGTAGTGCCAATTACATAATAAAATCACTTTCGGAACATATGTCCATGTAGCATGCCTACCATATTGTCTATTTCCTCACATTCGTTGACATCTAAGGATAAAGATACATGTTTTAAAGTAGGATGAACATAGTATGACATCTCTTTTAAACCATGTAAGGTGAAATGATACGTTAAGACAACTGTGAATAAAAGTGAACAGAGTAACTGACATTGGCTGCAAACCAAGTAGTTAAATGAACACATCACAGTACCAATCAGTTCAAGGCAGGAGGAGTAAGGACTTACAACAGCGGCTTGAACTGGTATGCTCATGCCCTTCATCTTGCTGGTGTGGCAATCCTTGAAGATTTGCACTGCATTCGGTTTAGGTTCTTTTTGGTCTGCACAGGATTTCCTCTGTATTTGGGACAAGTCAATATAGATATGATAATATGGCACAAAAAAAGAAGGAAGTAGCAGCTATTTACAAGAGCCTCGCAGTGTGCAATATAGCTACGAGATCCTGTGGTCTGTTGGAATTTCACTTTAGATCGGTTGGTTTTGTTCTTGAAACAGTTAGCCTAGAAGAAGATACACTTGTAAGGCACATACATAAATACAAGTTCAATATGTGGTCTGATAAAATACATATAGCCTACTTGATACTTTGTATCAGACCAGTGTTTAACGAGGGATGTCCAGTCTTCATCTGTAATATATTCCACTGGAGATGTTTGGGCGATTTCATTGTTAGCCTTGCCTTCAAAGTGAGATTTTCTAAGGTGGTACCGATACTGTCGCAGAGCGGACTGAAAAACATGAGTGCATGCTTGTCTAGTTGCATCATCTTTCGGATCCAACTTGAACCTCATCTGTTGAAAAAAGAATGTGAGTCTTATTAGGAGGAAGCTAGAAAGTATGGGACAGAGCAAGACAATATTACTAATTGCGATGAATAACATTACTTACGGATAAATGGTCAAGGAAGGTGTTAAACTGGGTATTGTCTTTCTCATTCCTGTACTGGATCCACATTGGGAGGATACGTGCATGACACCTAACGGCAACGGCTGCCTCTGATACTAACTTGGCTGACTCTGTAGCATCACATGGCCTTTTTAAACCTGCCTCAAAATGGATCTCCATTCTTCCTCCTTTAGATTTTGTTAATATGTCAAGCATTATCCCTGATGTCTGTTTCCGCTTGCACCGTGGTGCTAGTTCAACAACGAATATGGAAAGTGTTAGTGTAAATCAAACTATGAGAGTACATATAAAGGAGCATGCAACTGCAATTTGACTCGGTCAGGTACCGTCTTGGTGTTAATGCTCATGAGGTTCATCTGATCTTACCAAGTCATGTTGTGTCAGCAGTGCTTTGGAAGTAGTGTTAGGTGTGAAGGCAGCTTGGGAACTGGCCAGTTCCGGAGCAAACAAACGAGTAACTGGTTGAGATGCTGGTACAGTTGAAGCGGATGCTGCAGCTGGTGGAGCAGGTGATACTGTGTTTGTAGATTTAGCCGGTGGACTTGGACCTTCTACTGCACTATAAGTACCGGCAGAATCTCGACAGCAGTACCTTTTCCGTTTCACCCGACGAGTAACAGCACTCCCTACTATATTATTTTCCTTGATCTTTTTTGACTTTGCCATGTCAAGCTGTACCCACAACACAAAAGAATAAAATCACTCTTCAGAACTCATTGATGCATGATACAGACAAGCAATACTTTGATGTAAGATAACTGTATGAGGATGGAATATCTAAGAAAAACAGGACGGCATGACATATTCACAGCTACGATGTGCAAACTAAGCAGAAGGATTTTCAAGAAAATAGAAGTAATGCAAGCTAGACACCATATGAAAGATGCAACCAATATTACTCTGCCAAGTTAAAAGTGTCTTGTCATAAGTGGCAATTCGAAAAATTAGAAGCAGTACAAAGTAGAAATCAATGCAAGATGCAACCACTATCAAACTGCCATGTTAAAAGCATCCAATCATGAGTGACTGATGCAGGATACACAATAGCAGTACCTTGATGTAAGAACATGGTATGATAGATAGATGCAGTGTATTCTAGACACAGAAAGCCATGTCATATGCACATGTATAACGTATAAACTCAGCAGGTGCAATTTAATCAAAATAGAAGAAATACAGGCTAGACAACATATGCAACATGAAACCAATTATCACACTGTCAACTTAGAGCAAGCACCTACGATGGTGGAGTGTGGGAGATGAACTCATCATGTAGACTTGGGACTTCAACTTCATTAGCAGTAGCAGTGGCAAATCTAGAGAGTCTCTGTTTGCGTCGGTGCGGAGGACCACCAATATCCCCTAACTTACTCTTTTCCTTATTTTCTGATGTTGCCTTATGAAGTCAAAACCACAAGAAGATGAATAAAATTAGCTCTGCATAACTGGTTGATGCATGATACAGACGAACACTACTTTGATGTAAGGCAAGCGCATGATAGGAGGATGGAATATATACAAAAAAAGACAGCGTTTCATATTCACACATACAATAGGAGGATGGAATATGTATGAAAAAACAGTAAGAGGAAGGCATTTCATTAAAATTAGAAGAAATGAAAGCTAGGCACCATATGAACATGCAACCAATATCACTCTATCAGGTAAAAAGTGTCTCGTCGTAAGAGCCATTTCAAGATATTAGAAGCAGTACAAGCTAGAAGACAATGCAAGATGCAACATACATCACAGTCCCAAGTTAAATGTGTCTTATGGGTAAGTGATCGTTGCAGGTATAAGTTGTAAGCTACACAGATGCAATTCAACATAATCAGAAGCAATACAAACTAGACATCATACGTAAAACGCAACCACGTATAACAGTTCCAAGTAAGAGCAAGCACCTGTGATGGTGGAGTAGGGGAGATGTGCTCATCATGTACACGTATGTTCTAGAAACATGAACACATGTCATATTCACAGGCATTATGTGTAAAGTAAGCAGATGCAATTCAAGTTAGAAGAAATACAAGCTAGACATCATACGCAACATGCAGCCACATATAATAGTGTCAAGTTAGAGCAAGCACCTGTGATGGTGGAGTAGGGGAGATGTGCTCATCATCTACACAACTACATTGACTGTCCAGCCTTGTGTTGTCTTGTGAATCTTGTTGGGAGGATGGCGGAGTAGAATCTGTAGAGACCCCCTGTTTGAGTTGCTCCGAAGGACCACCATCATCCACTGCCGGACTAATTTCCTTCAGCTATAATGATTTTGCATTGTGAAGTCAAACCGATAAGAAAAAAGAATAAAATTCGCTCTTCAGAACTCATTCATGCATGATACTGACGAACACTACTCGGATGAAAGGCAAACACATGATGCGAGGATGGAATATGTATGAAAAACAGGATGGTGTGACATATTCACACCTATGATGTGGTAACTAAGCAGAAGGCATTTCAACAAATTAGAAGCACTGCAAGCTAGACACCATATGAAAGGTGCAACCAATATCACTCTGCCAAGTTCAAACTATATGGCGTTTCAACAAATTAGAAGCAGTACATGCTAGAAATCATATGCAAGACACAACCAATATCACAGTGGCGACTTAAAGGTGCCTTATCATAAGTGACTGATGCGGGATATGCAAGAATAGTAGTCTGATGTAGAAATAGGAACACATGTCATATTCACACGCATTATGTTTAAAGTAAGCAGATGCAATTCAACAAAGTTAGAAGCAATACAAGCTAGACATCATACGCAACATGCAACCACATATAATAGTGCCAAGTTAGAGCAAGCACCTGTGATGGTGGAGTAGGGGAGATGTGCTCATCATCTACACAGCTACATTGACTGTCTAGCCTTGCGTTGTCTTGCGAATCTTGTTGGAAGGAATGGCGGAGTAGAATCTATAGAGAACCTCCGTTTCAGTTGCTCAGAAGGACCACCATCATCCAATGCCTTGCCAATTTCCTTCAGCTTTATTGATTTTGCATTGTGAGGTCATACCGACAAGAAAAAGGAATATCATTCGCTCTTCAGAACTCATTCATGCATGATACTGATGAACACTACTCTAATGAAAGGCAAAGTCATGATACGAGGATGGAACATGTACGAAAAAATGGACGGCTTGACATATTCACACCTATGATGTGGTAACTAAGCAGAAGGACTTCAACAAATTAGAAACACTGCAAGACACCATATGGAAGGTGCAATCAATATCACTCTGCCAAGTTAAAACTGTCTTGTCATAGGTGGCGTTCATCAAACTAGAAGCAATACATGCTAGAAATCATATTCAAGACGCAAACCAATATCACACTACCAACTTAAAGGTGTCCCATCATAAGTGACTGATGTAGGATACACAAGAAGAGTAGTTTCATGTAAGAACATGGTGTGATAGACAGATATAGTATGTACCAAAAACAGGAAAGCGTGTCATATTCACATGTATCATGTGTAAGCTAAGCAGACGTAGTTTACACTAATTAGGAGCAATACGAGCTAGACACCATATGCAACATGCAACCAGATATCACACTGCCAACTTAGAGCAAGCACCTTGGATGGTGGAGTAGGGGAGCGGAGACTTGGACCTTGTAATGCACTATCAGTACAAGGAGAATCGGTACAGATGCTCCGTTTACGTTGCTACAGAGGACCACCATCATCGCCTTCCTTACTCTTTTCCTTCCTCTTTCTTGTTTTTGCCTTGTCAAGTCAAACCCACAAGAAAAAAGAATAAAATTTGCTCTTCAGAACTCATTGATGCATGATACTGACGAACACTACTTTCATGTAAGGCAGCCGCATGATAGGAGGATGGAATATATATGAAAAATAGGACAACGTGACATATTGACATGTATGATGTATAAAGTGTAAACTAAGCACAAGGTGCTTGAACTTGTTAGAACCGATGCAAGCTAGAAACCATATGAAAGATGAAACCAATATCACTCTGCCAAATTAAAAGGGTGGCCTAACAAATGTATTTGACCAAATTAGAAGCAATACATGGCAATAGGCTAGAAATAATATGCAATATGCAACGAATAAAGGTGACTCATCATAAGTGATTGATGCAGGATACAGAAGAGAGGTAGTTTCATGTAAGAACAAGGTTAACACATAGATGTAGTGTGTACCAAAAATAGGAAGGCATGTCATATTCACAGGTATAGTGTGTAAACTAAGCAGATGCAATTTACCCTAATTAGAAGCATTACAAGCTAGACACTGTATGCAACATGCAACCACATATCACACTGCGAAGTTAGAGCAAGCACCTGTGATGGTGGTGTAGGGGAAGTGCGGTCTTCAGGTACAGAGCTATGTTTAATATCTTCATTTAGGCTTGTTGTTTCTTGAGAATCATGTGGAGAGGATGAAATTGCATTCTTTATAAGAGTATTGCGTCTCATATTAACCCACGCGCGTGACTGTCTCATCATAAGCGATAGACGCAGGATGCACAAGAACAGTAGTTTGATGTAAGAACATGGTGTGATAGGCAGATGTAGTATGTACCAAAAACAGGAAGGCGTGTCATATTCACATGTATAATGTGTAAGCTAAGGAGATGCAATTTAACAAATTAGGAGCATTGATGAGGGATACACAAGAAAAGTGCCTTATCATAAGATATAGTATGTACCAAAAACAGGAAAGCGTGTCATATTCACATGTATCATGTGTAAGTTAAGCAGATGCAGTTTACACTAATTAGGAGCAATACGAGCTAGACACCATATGCAACATGCAACCAGATATCACACTGCCAAGTTAGAGCAAGCACCTTGGATGGTGGAGTAGGGGAGCGGAGACTTGGACCTTGTAATGCACTATCAGTACAAGGAGAATCGGTACAGATGCTCTATTTACGTTGTTGTAGAGGACCACCATCATCGCCTTCCTTACTCTTTTCCTTCCTCTTTCTTGATTTTTCCTTGTCAAGTCAAACCCACAAGAAAAAGGAATAAAATTTGCTCTTCAGAACTCATTGATGCATGATACTGATGAACACTACTTTCATGTAAGACGAACACTACATATCACACTGCCAAGTAAGAGCAAGCACCTGCGATGGTGGTGTGGGGGAATTGCGGTGATCAACTAGAGAGCTACGTTGACTATCTTCATTTAGCCTTGTTGTTTCTTGAGAATCATGTGGGGAGGATGACACTGCACTCTTTAAACGAGTATGGCGTCTCACAGAAACCCACCCGGGTGACTGTCTCATCATAAGTGATTGATGAGGGATACAAAAGAGCATTAGTTTGATGTACGAACATGGTTAATAGACATATGTAGTATGTATCAAAAACAGGAAGGCATGTCATTATCAAAGGTATAATGTGTAAAGTAAGCAGATGCAATTTAACCAAATTGGAAGCAATACAAGCTAGACACCATATGCAACATGCAACCACATTTGACAGCGCGAAGTTAAAGCAAGCACCTGGGATGGTTGTGTGTGGCAATTGAGATCATCAACTGCAGAGCTAAGTTCACTGTCTCCAACTGCTGACACTGCACCCGTTAGAGCGCTGGAACGCTTAGTGCTTATCTTCGAATTACACTGGAGCGACTTCTGTCTTTTCTTTTCCGCATTCATCAACACTGCGTCAGAGTCTGAAATACCCATGCATAAAAAAACAGTAGTGTGAGTATGGGTGAAGTGTGTGCACAATTAGTACAGTGTAAAGGTAGCAGATAGCAGGTCGGTGAGAAATAAATGACGGGAGACATATGATAGCTCTACAACATGCATGGCACACTAAATTACTACATGATTCTATGAAAATAATAGTCGACTGAAAGAAAATAGGTCAGTCCATTTTTTCTGCATCGCCCGATGTACAAAGAACGGGCAGATCGCCTTCATCTACCTCTAGCGAGTCAGTGTTGACGATCTTCCTTGAAACTCCAGCGACCACCGTCTTAGTATTCCTCTCCTACCCGCGCCCTCCCCTCGACC
>NC_041390.1:109276956-109287073 GCF_002162155.2 Triticum dicoccoides
AAGCAGCTCCTGCGCCTCACACCCCTATGATAGACACTGATGCGCCGCTTCCCCGGGGAACAGGCGGACTAGGTGCTCCACGCGCCTAAGCGGGTGCTGCTTCTTTTAATTGTGGTTCGACTGACCCTGAATTGAAATCCAGGTGTGCTACTGACCTCTAGCAAAGGTGAAATAGTAAAAGGGAGGAAACCTTGTGCATTTAGTATCACGAAGAAGATGCAGTAAGAAGCACTCAACTAGTTTCTTTTGTGGGATGAATACGGTGTGAGCGGAGACGTAAGATTTGCATGAATAAGGGAAGAGGAGTACCTCTTTCTGCTGGCAGTGTTGTGTCCTCCTTCTGTTTTTTCGACGATCTTCTTGTTGTTCGCCGAAAACCAGAAGTTGTGGAGGATGGTGCAGCTTTGGGCGAACCCATGGCCAAGTTGTTTAGTGTGGTGCGGTGGCCGTCTGTCGGTGGCGGGGAAGTAGATCTGATGCGGCGAACGACGGCGTAGCGGGAACAACTCCGGTGCGGTGGACGATTCCGATAGTGGAGCCGCAACAGTGAGGCGCAGGACGGCGTGGTCGAAGTGGTTCTGGTACGGTGCACGTCGGCGTCAGCGTTGTGGAGGCAGCTCTACCTCGGCTTCAGCTGCTAAGTCCTTGAGGGCGTTGTGGTTGCGGTTGCGTTGGACGACGACGTCGGGGTACCGGCTCCGGCGTGATGGAGGAGGGCGGCGGTGGATTGGCCGCTATGGGGTGGAGGACGGAGGAGGCTGGGGTTTCGCGGCTGGTGGAGAGGGTGTTTTCGCGCCCATGGAGTATGAATGGGGAAACAGAGGGAGGCGGGGAACTAAGGCTGAACAATGTTTCGATTTGAGACGCTGTGGTAGTCCTGGATTAGGGGGTCTCCGGACAGCCGGACTATCTCCATTGGCCGGACTGTTAGACTATGAAGATACAAGATTGAAGACTTCGTCTCGTGTCCGGATGGGACTCTACTTGGTGTGGAAGGCAAGCTAGGCAATACGGATATGGATATCTCCTCCTTTGTAACCGACCTTGTGTAACCCTAACCCTCTCCGGTGTCTATATAAACCGGAGGGTTGTAGTCCGTAGGACAACAAAAGCTACAACATACAATCATACCATAGGCTAGCTTCTAGGGTTTAGCCTCTCTGATCTCGTGGTAGATCTACTCTTGTACTAACCATATCATCAATATTAATCATGCAGGACGTAGGGTTTTACCTCCATCAAGAGGGCCCGAACCTGGGTAAAACATTGTGTCCCCTGCCTCCTGTTACCATCCGCCTTAGATGCACAGTCAGGACCCCCTACCCGAGATCCGCCGGTTTTGACACCGACATTGGTGCTTTCATTGAGAGTTCCTCTGTGTTGTCGCCGTTAGGCTTGATGGCTCCTACTATCATCGATAGCGATGCAGTCCAGGGTGAGACTTTTTTCCCCGGACAGATCTTCGTCTTCGGCGGCTTTGCACTACGGGCCAATTCGCTTGGCCATCTGGAGCAGATTGAAAGTTACGCCCCTGGCCACCAGGTCAGGTTTGGAAGCTTAAACTACACGGCCGATATCCATGGATACTTGATCTTCAACGGATTCGAGCCTCTGCCTTGTGCGTCACGTGGTCACGATGAGTACGATTTAGCTCTACCATCGGATAGTGTTCAGGAGATCACACAAGCAGCCGCTCCGACTCTCAATTCGGAGCCACTTGCGCCATCCATGGACGGGTGGATAGACCCTGCCACGGAGGCCTTACCCTCAGCGGCGATCGAGCCAAACATCGACCTTACCTTGCACGAGAGCCGTGTTGTTAAACTGCCGGATCCTTCTCCGGCCACAGACTCCGAACTGCCTGTGCCCGTTCGTTTCGAATCCGATTGGGCGCCGATCATGGAGTTTACCTCCGCGGATATTTTTCAGCACTCGCCCTTTGGCGACATACTAAACTCATTAAGGTCTCTCTCCTTGTCAGGAGGATCCTGGCCGAACTATGTCCGGCGGGACTGGGATGCGGACGACGAAGAAATTCGCGGCCCACCCACCACCCACTTAGTAGCCACTATCGATGACTTAACCTACATGCTCGACTTCGACTCCGAAGACATCAACGGTATGGACGACGATGCGGGAGACGAAGAGGAACCACTGCCCACAGGGCACTGGATAGCCACCTCATCATACGATATATACATGGTGGATACACCCAAAGAAGGCAATGGCGACGAGATAGCGGAGGATGACCCCTCCAAGAAGCAACCCAGCGCCGACGTCAGCGACGCTGCTCTAAGTCCTGCCAAAGCAAAAGTGGTGATACCGGCACAGGAGATAATAACACTCCGGATAGTACCGAAGACAACAACAATCCCCTCTAGCAAGATTTAGAGCAGGAGGATGAAGGAGCCAGCCCTCTTGAGAGAGCGGCAGATGGAGAGGAGGAGGATGATAATTACATGCCCCCCTCCGAAGACGAGGCAAGCCTCGGCGACGACAAATTCGCTGTGCCAGAGGATCTCGTCGAACAAGAGCGCTTCAAACGCCGGCTTATAGCCACGGCAAATAGTCTTAAGAAAAAGCAGCAGCAGCTTCAAGCTGATCTCGAGCGCCCCTCGAAGTGCCAGAGGATCTGCTAGCTGACAGATGGACTGAAGTCCTCGCGGCCGAGGAATATAAACTCGAGCGCCCCTCCAAGAGTTACCCAAAGTGTAGGTTGCTACCCCGACTGGAGGAAGAAGCGTATGATGCGGCTGATCGGCCACCTCATGGCCACGATAGAGAGGCATTCCAGCCAAAAACTCAGCCTGCACCCCGAAGCCATTCAAATAAAAAGGCATGGGGAGATACTCTAGACCTGCGAGACATATTGGAGGACAAAGCAAAGCATGCAAGATCGATCTACGGATCACGAGGGCGCACCACTCTGCGAGACGATAAACGTCACGCCGGATACAGTAAAAGCAAATCCGGCCGGGCCGAACACAGCGGGCAAGACCCATTCGAGCTGCGTCGCGATATAGCCCAATACAGAGGCGCCGCACACCCCTTATGCTTCACAGACGAAGTAATGGATCATCAAATCCCAGAAGGTTTCAAACCTGTAAATATTGAATCATACGACGGCACAACAGACCCCGCGGTATGGATCGAGGATTTCCTCCTCCACATCCACATGGCCCGCGGTGATGACTTACACGCCATCAAATACCTCCCACTAAAGCTCAAGGGACCAGCACGGCATTGGCTTAACAGCTTGCCAGCAGAGTCCATTAGCCGTTGGGAAGATCTGGAAGCCTCATTCCTCGACAACTTTCAGGGCACTTATGTGCGGCCACCAGATGCCGATGAGTTGAGCCACATAATTCAGCAGCCAGAAGAATCGGCCAGGCAATTCTGGACTCGGTTCCTAACAAAGAAAAATCAAATCGTTGACTGTCCGGATGCAGAGGCCCTAGCGGCTTTCAAATACAACATTTGCGATGAATGGCTAGCCTGGCACCTTGGTCAGGAAAAGCCGAAATCTATGGCAGCCCTCACGACACTCATGACCCGCTTTTGTGCGGGAGAAGACAGCTGGCTGGCTCACAGTAATAACATATCAAATAACCATGGTACTTCGGATACTAAGGACGGCAATAGCAGGTCAAGTCGCAACAAACATAAGTGCCACATTAATAGCGATAATACCGAGGATACGGCAGTCAATGCCGGATTCAAAGGCTCTAAACCCGGTCAGCGGAAAAAGACATTCAAACAAAGTACGCCGGGTCCGTCCAACTTGGACCATATACTCGATCGCTCGTGTCAAATACACGACACCCCAGAAAAGCCAGCCAATCACACCAACAGGGATTGTTGGGTGTTCAAGCAGGCCGGCAAGTTAATTGTCGAAAACAAGGACAAGGGGCTACATAGCGATGACAAGGAGGAACCCCGGCAGCCACACACCGGAGGACAGAAGAGGTTTCCCCCACAAGTGCGGACGGTGAACATGATATACGCAACCCACATCCCCAAGAGGGAGCGGAAGCGTGCGCTCAGGGACGTATATGCGTTGGAGCCAGTCGCCCCAAAGTTCAACCCATGGTCCTCCTATCTGATCACTTTCGATCGCAGGGACCATCCCACTAGTATCCGTCATGGCGGATTCACTGCACTGGTTCTGGACCCAATCATTGACGGATTTCACCTCACTCGAGTCCTTATGGATGGCGGCAGCAGCCTGAACCTGCTTTATCAGGACACAGTGCACAAAATGGGTATAGACCCCTCAAGGATCAAACCCACAAAAACGACCTTCAAAGGCGTCATTCCAGGCGTAGAGGCCCATTGCACAGGCTCAATTACACTGGAAGTGGTCTTCGGATCCCCGGATAACTTCCGAAGCAAAGAGTTAATCTTCAATATAGTCCCGTTCCGCAGTGGTTATCATGCACTGATCGGGCGAACCGCATTTGCGAGATTCAATGCGGTACCGCATTATGCATACCTCAAGCTCAAGATGCCAGGACCTCGCGGGGTTATTACAGTCAATGGAAACACAGAGCGCTCTCTCCGAACAGAGGAGCACACCGCGGCCCTCGCAACAGAAGCGCAAAACGGCCTCTCAAGGCAATCTACCAGTTCGTCGTTTCAAGACCCGGACACCTTCAAGCGCGCTCGGAGCAACCGGCAAATAGACCGCCTGGCGCGATCTGAGCTCGCGTAGCAATGCAGCCCCCACCCCAGTCCCAGCCAAACGGCGAAACTCGTGCCACGCGTACATAATTACGCATTAAAAATACCATGGGCACAGGTGGGGAGGGGGGCACAACTGCGGCACGCCCCAAGACGCGGCTTAAACCGCACTAGGGGCTTCCCGTTTGGTTATTTTTCTCTTTTTCAGGACCTTAATCTCTAGAAACCCTGTCCGACAGCACTATTGCCAAACACATGATGCAGCAACCAAGGAGGCAGAAAGCTACGTCACACCACGGAATTCCCAAGTGGATTACAATAACGAGGGAAATATTTGATTTAATACTATTCCTTAGCTTGCCCTTGGAAGGGACATAATCCCACTCTTTGCTTATCGCACTATCTGTATCATTCTGCTTTAACGCACCTTTTTGAATAAACAATGCATAACATCACGACTATTATTGCATTCTTGTTATATGTATATGTGTTCATTAACGACGCCTTGCAACCGTACACTTTGTTATGGCCAATACACCAGGGGCTTACATACCCCACAATATGGTGTGAAACGTCCGAACACTTTCACAAGTGCGGCACCCCGAACTTATAGCATTATATGCATCAGCTCTGAATCATGTCTTTGGTCAAATGTTGGATTTGCCCGGCTCCTATGTTTTGGTACCTTACGTTCCGCTCTATCGGCTAAGGTAGTGCTAGGAGAACTACTGTGATTGTGCCCCGGTTCTGCCGGGCTTAGCACCTCAGTAGAGAAAGCTAAAATTGACTGTCATGATAAGGCGAGAGACTGGTCGCTGTTCGGCGAGGTTTTCGAGTCCCTAAAGACTTATGCCACTTAGGGCGAGGGGCCTGCCTTGTCTGGCTTAAAGGCGTGTATTGCGCCCCGAATTCGGCCTTCTGAATACCAGGGGCTTTGCCGAAATTTAAAATTATAGAATTCTATGGCTAAGTGAGAGTGATAAAGCATTATTAGTCCGGTTGCCTTGTTCGTTGTGCTGAGCACCTCCCTCGAAGGACCCAAACATGGGAACAAGAGTGCTCAGGTTTATCCCGAACACCCCAGCACTCGTGGCATGGGGGCAGAAGCCGAGGACTAGCCATCTCTCAAATTGGATAAACGGCCAAATAGAAGGTAATATTTTAAATTCACACAAGCGTTGCATAGCGCATATGAAACATGTTTTCATCATACAGGATCACACGAGCAAGTTTTTCCCGCTCGGTGCGCTCCTTGGCCGCTTTATCTTCGGCCTTGGTTAGCGCTTGCTTCAGGGTCGCCACCTCGGTCGTGGCCCCTGGCAAATATACGATGATCTTGTCATTTTGCAATCGCATCTGCTTTTATATATACATATCTATAGACAGGGTATTGCTTACCCTTGTTCTCCTCGAGCTTCCTCTTGGCAAGGCCGAGCTCTTTCTTCGACCCCTCGAGGTCCTGCTTCAGTACGGCGACCTCCGCAGTCAGTGCGGCGGACGCCAGCAGCGAGGCCTGCATACGCATATTGACATACTTATATTAGACTCCTGCGGTATTATTTGATCCTCTGTTCGGCTTTTCTTTGTGAAAACCGAACAAAGCATCAGGGGCTACTGTCTATGCGGTAATATTTTTCCTATATTTTAAAACACTTACCTCAAAGCCTGTTAGAAGGCTGGCACAGGCTTCAGTCAAACCGCTCTTGGCGGACTGAACCTTTTGGACCACCCCACTCATAATAGTACGGTGCTCCTCGTCGATGAAAGCATTGTGAAGCGCTTCCAGCAGATTGTCCAGCGCCTCTGGATGGACAGAGTTCACCGGCACAGGCGTCTTGCCCCTCTTAGAAGGAGGCCGCCTGCCCGAGCCCGGAACCACTGGAGGTTCCAGCGCGGTGTTCGGCTGAGGGCCGAACTCGGAGCTCTCAGGGGCCTTGTCCCCTCGGCTCCCGGAGTCCGGGAGGCCGCCTTGAGGCGCCTCCGGGACTGTATCCCCTCGACCCGGTGCCTCGTGAGACAGCACCTCGGCGTCGTTCGTAGGATAGGGGGAGGTGGCGGTCGGGACTGGATCGCTATCCATGTCCGACGAGCCCAGGGAGCCGTCCGATGATACATCGATACGGGCTCAGGGCGGTCTGCATAATCATATTTCATCGTTAGGTGAAGTAGTGCAGCAAAGGAATACTATGACTTACTCTGGTATCCGAATACTTACGACTTTCCCAGGGGCTTGGCCCTGGGCAGCCACTCGTCTTCGCCGTCGGCGGCGGTGGTGGAGTAGTCCGGAAGGAGAGTTCTCCTCTTCTTGGACCCTTCGGCCTCCCCAGTTGGGGCGGCCTTCCTTTTCTTGTCTCCCCCGTCTGGAGGGGGAGCATCCTCTTCCGCCTCCTCGTCTTCGGGGGAGGATTGTGCCGTAGAGTCCTCGGACGGTGAGTCCGACGACGCCTGGCGTCGGGGACTCTTTCGGGCTCCCTTGGCCTTCTTGGTCTTCTCCGTCACCGTATAAGGAGCCGGAGTCAGCATCTTCGCCAAAAGAGCGTCTGCTAGGCCTTTGGGCAAAGGAGCCGGACAGTCGATCTGTCCGGCCGTCTCCTGCCAGTCCTGTCAAAGGTACGGGAGTTTAGATCCTGCATGGAGTCAATCTATAAAAAATAAGTATCCTGTGAAAGGTAAAGCAGCTTACCGCACTGGCTTGGCGCTTCGCGCTGAATCCGCGATCCTTAGTAATGGGAGGGGGGACCTTGGCGCTTTTGGAATAGCACCCTCCAGGCATCTTCATGAGTTGTGTCGAAGAACCTGTTCAGAGTTTGGTGCTATGCCGGGTCGAACTCCCACAAGTTGAAGTCCCGTTGTTGGCACGGGAGGATCCGGCGGTGGAGCATGACCTGGACTACGTTGACGAGTTTAAGCCTCTTGTTCACCATGTTTTGAACACATGTTTGGAGTCCGGTCAGCTCTCTCGAACTACCCCAGGACAAGCCTTTCTCCTTCCAGGAGGTGAGCCGCGTGAGGATGCCAGATCGGAACTCGAGGGCCGCTGCCCATGCAGGGTCACGCGGCTCGGTGATGTAGAACCACCCCGATTGCCACCCCTTTATGGTTTCCACAAAGGAGCCCTCGGGCCATGTAACGTTGGGCATCTTGCCCACCATGGCACCTCCGCACTCCGCCTGGCGACCGCCCACAACCTTCAGCTTGACATTGAAGGTCTTCAGCCATAAGCCGAAGTGGGGCTTGATGCGGAGGAAGGCCTCGCACACGACGATAAATGCCGAGATGTTGAGGATGAAGTTCGGGGCCAGATCGTGGAAATCCAGGCTGTAGTAGAACATGAGCCCCGGACGAATGGGTGGAGAGGGAATCCCAGTCCGCGGAGGAAATGGGTAAGGAACACTACCCTCTCATGGGGCCCGGGGGTGGGGATGAGCTGCCCCTCATCTGGGAGCCGGTGCGCGATGTCGTCGGGTAGGTATCCGGCTCTCCTCAACTTCTTGATGTCTCCCTTCATGGCGGAGGAGACCATCCACCTGCCTCCCGCTCCGTACATGGTTGGAGAAGGTTGAGGTGGGAAGTGCGGACTTGGGCACTAGAGCTCGAGTGTGCGAAAACGGATGAGCAAAGGAGGAAGAAGGCGTGGATGAAAAGGTGAATCATTATCCCTTTATATGGGCGGACGAAACTAAGCGTCCCCACTAGCCTGGTAAAACTCGCTTATCCCCCAAGTGCCGTAATCGATGGCACGGTTGGGTTACCCACGCCCGTATTGATGAGAATCCTATGATAAGGGGACACGATCTATGCTTTGACAAGACGTGTCGAAAAACTGCCTCGCGTTATGTGCGGGGCTAGTTAAAGGAAACGGTTCGAATAATCACCGGGCCATGACATAATGTCGTGTTGCCAAAACAACTCAGCAAATTGGATTTGTGGAAATATTATTCTCTCTACGGTGGTATGTGGAACTTATTTTGCAGGGTCGGACACTATCCTTGTATTCAAATCCTTCTGTGATGTATTCGAAGGAGGAACCCACCTTGCAATGCCGAAGACAATACCGCGCGCCGGGCTCATCATCATTGAAGCCTAGTTCAGGGGCTACTGTGGGAGTCCTGGATTAGGGGGTCTCCGGACAGCCGGACTATCTCCATTGGTCGGACTGTTAGACTATGAAGATACAAGATTGAAGACTTCGTCTCGTGTCCGGATGGGACTCTACTTGGCGTGGAAGGCAAGCTAGGCAATACGGATATGGATATCTCCTCCTTTGTAACCGACCTTGTGTAACCCTAACCCTCTCCGGTGTCTATATAAACCGGAGGGTTTTAGTCCGTAGGACAACAACAACTACAACATACAATCATCCCATAGGCTAGCTTCTAGGGTTTAGCCTCTCCGATCTCGTGGTAGATCTACTCTTGTACTACCCAAATCATCAATATTTATCAAGCAGGACGTAGGGTTTTACCTCCATCAAGAGGGCCCGAACCTGGGTAAAACATTGTGTCCCCTGCCTCCTGTTAACATCTGCCTTAGACGCACAGTTCAGGACCCCCTACCCGAGATCCGCCGGTTTTGACACCGACAGACGCGCTTGTTTGAAATTTGGGGAAAGTTACAAACTTTCCCCCCATCTAAAATTTCAGACATATTGCGGGTTGGGGTAGGACAATCATGTCAGGTGTCCCAAATGTGGGCGGGATAGATTTCGGCCGAGCACATGGGTAGGCGCCCACGGCATATGAATGCTTCTCTGGCGTCTTGGTGAAGTTACAAACCTACCCCGGTTTAGACCTTTGGACATCGGGCCGATAGGCTACACGGGCCAGAGTCAGGACAGTAATTTCCTACCACCAAAACATTAGTCTCGCGCGGTTTCGGGTGACCAGAGGCCTATTTGGCGCTTCGTTCTATATTTGGGAGCAGAAGCATTAGGCCTCCTTTGGTTTGTAGGATTTTTGTAGGAATTCTATATGATAGGATTTGCAAAGGAAAAATTCCTTCGAAGCCCTTTGGTTTGTAGGAATGGATTCCTATTCCTATGTAGGATAGGAATCAATCCTTCACGTTTTGGAGGAAAAAAACATTAGCCTAGACTCAATGGAAAAAATCCTATCCTATGCACCAAATGATATCTCTTTATCTATAGGAATTGACATGCATGTCATCTCACTTCCTATGATTTTCCTATTCCTATAAAATTCCTATCCTATGAACCAAAGAAGGCCTTAACGTTTTCGGTTCTCTTGAATTGAACTTTCAGGATTTGTCAAACTTCACAAATCTTTACTCTTGAAAATCCTAAAGCTACGATTATTTTGGAATGGAGGGGGGTACATTTGAATATACATTGTACACGAGTATATATTAAAAAATATGCAACTTACCTCAGTTCATGCATGGTTCCAGATATAATCTCCTTGGTTGCAAAAAAAGTTAG
>NC_041390.1:109287259-109309053 GCF_002162155.2 Triticum dicoccoides
AGATTGATGCCCCCTTTTACATCTGATTTACAAATGCCATTATCTCGGGTTCAAATAGATGAATGCACTTCCTATGAATTCGAATCTTTGAAACCCCCTTTATGTTGAATTCGACATGTATTCTATTTTGTAGCTAGCAATTTGGAATGTATCCATGCAAGTGACAAATGTATAAAGTGCTTCACACTAACAACATGGAGTGCACTAATTAATGTTTATATATGAATTGCAAAAGCATCCATTGCTTGTATTTCAAACCGCTCTCACTCTATGGATCGATAATATGAAATAAACACATGCACATGCTAGAATTCAATTGCAGTTGAAGAAAGAGCCTACTCATGGTACTGTATATTAGTGATAGGGGTGTGTACAAAGTACACGTGAATACCAGGCATTGTGCGTGTGTGTATACTATCAACGAACTAGCCCCCAAGCTTGTATAACATACTAAGGGCCTAGGGTTACAAATCATATATAGTCGGCTTATCACCAGTGGGGATAGAGTCCTCCACGACTCTGGTAGCTTCGTGTTGTACGCCGAGTCCTCCACATGGGTCTTCGTATAACACGTCTCGGTCCAACCTATATGTGGCGCAGGATGGAACTGACCCATGATTCTTCATGTTGACCCACCACAACTAGAAATGATGTGCCCACCACACCACACACGCAATCGGCCACTAAGAAAATAAGCATATACAATAGTACAACGGTATCTAACTCACGATACGTCTCCATATTTTGTTGATGACACTGACGGACTTTGCATTTGATGCGTGCTCCATATTTTGTTGACGACACTTACGATCATTGTATTTGAAGCAAAAGCACGATATGGTCACTGGACTTCAGAATAAGCTCATCACGGTCACCACATACATTTTGTCGTGCTAACCAACATGTGGTTGGATGGTTAGAGGACAGTGGTTTCTCGAGCCCACCAAGGTTAAAGTCCCGGTGCTCGCATTTATCTTGTGTTAATTTCAATATTTTCCAGCGACGTACGTTCAGTGGGAGGAGACATTCCACTCGACTACGAGGCACCTATGGTGACTTCGTAAAATCTCAAGATCATATATGCTGGCCCACTCTCTCGAAGGTGCTCATAGGGGTAGGGTTCGCGTGTGTGTGCTTATAGCAGTGAGTGCTTGCGCATATATATGAGCCCTTGCGTCTGTACCATGTTAAACAAATACATATCTTGATTATACGGTCACTGGCTCACCCGTACAACTCCGTATTTTGTTGATGACACAATCAATTGACCAGTCAAACGTTCCACGTGGCGCAACTAGTGTTGCACCATCGGGGCGCGTAACCATGGGGCCCACCTGTCAGCCCGTATATGAAAGAAAGAAATGGTAGTTTGAGTCTGTACTGTGTTAATAAAATAGGAGTACATTTTAGGGTGATCATACGGTCACTGGCTCACCATACAGCTCCGTAATTTGTTGATAATGTGATCAATTGACCAGTCAAACGGTCCACATTCAGCAGCGCACATTACCATAGGGCCCACCCTTCAGCGCGTATATGAAGGACAGAAATGGTAATAAATTAGTGGTCGGTGGGTATTCGAAGTCGTGAGACCTCTGGTTGGCAGTCACCGGCGGTTGGGTCTCTGCTACTTCTGTTCAGGAAGGTTAGTTTAGGCACTCCATCCCTGAGGGCTGCATCAGCTTATCTTTCTAGAAATCCCAGCTATAAGCTAGAGGCATTCATTGGGCGGTGGGGTGGGGATCCCCAGAGAAAAAGCTCGACAGGGGGGGCTACAGGGATGGCTGGTGTGGCGGCGGACCGGCGGTGGGGAGTGGTTTCGGGGAGGGCGGGCCGGCCGCGGGCGGCGGGGGCTGGTGGTTCGGCCGGTGGTGGCTGGCGGCTCAGGGGGTGGAGTTTGATGATAAACTGGAGGCCCTTGATTTCGTATCGGCTGGAAAATCTAATGACCAGAGATGAAAAAGTCAGTCGACTGACGTGTAGCCTCACCCCGCACGTACACATGCACGCACGCAAGACACGCACGCATGTAGGCGTGCAACACTGACACATACACACGCACGCATGCTGGCGTGCAACACTGACACGTACACATGCACTCACGAACACACGCACGTACGCACCCATGCATGCAACACTGAAACGTACCCTTGCACGCCTGCATGCACACAGCACACGACGCAAGACACACGTTCAACCTATATGTGCATGCACCCTTTGTTAAGGACATGGATTGTTACGGGTATTAATCAATCTTATCTGTGATAAGCAGAACATTGATGTTTGCAACGGTCTTTATGAATCACAACGTATCGAACGGGCTATCAACATAGTAGGCTTATCTACATGAAAAAGATGACGTCACACTCAATGAACAATCATCGGTTTATGAAATGCCCGCTTCTGACCGCCCTGGCCCACCAAAGGTTCCTCTGCTGTGCGCTGCCTGCGTTGGGTCACTGACATGCATGCCATGCACCCAAGGAGCCCACATGTCAGTGGAAGAACGGCGCGGTGTCCTAGGTCAGAGTCGAGGGCGCCACTCACGGCACGCCCGGCGGAACACGCCTCCGTGCCGCATTCAAACGCCTCCATGAAACCCGCCCGTGTGGAAGCCGAGAAACCCACTCAGGACACACGTCTGTTCATGATCGGGCTGCTCCCCTATCTCCTCCACCATTTTGTCCACTCTTACAATGGCTTACGAAGAGAAGTTATTCCGCATCCAAGCCGGCTGGGTAGCCCGCCGGATACGAGCTATGCAGCTCGCTGATCCACCTCCCTCCCCTCGCCCGATGGAGCCAGTTGCCGCCCCAAGCCGTGGAATTTTGCCATGTGTTGTTTTCATGGACTAGCAAGATGCCCGTGCATTGCACGGAACATCAAGATGCATTTTTTTACAAACTCCCACATGCATGCAAGGGATAATTAATGTCCTCCTTTGCTTGTACCACGAGGCAAACACCATTAATATTGCATCGATTAGTGTTAGTGGCCTTGTATATCTACAAATTGTAATTTTGATAGTGGCCCCTTGTATATAAAAATGGAGGGAGAAAGATGAGAGATAAGGTGAGGAGGAGTGGGGCGTGGTGGTGACTGGTGGTCGGACTGGGCGGAGGCATGGGGATGGACGGCGCATTATGTCTAGGTTTGTATCTCTCTCACACACACCCACGTAGGTGGGGGACGTGCACGAAGAGAAGAGGTGCACGCAAGGCGCATGTACTCCCGTCTCTTTCCCAACCACACCCGCGCGAGTACACGGTGGAGCTCATTTCTGTACGAAAAAGGCAGCCCACGTGGTAATTTGGCACGTGTACTGGTTGTCCACTTGGTGGAGGGAGGATTGTCTACCACGGGTGAACAAACAAATTGCGACTTGACACGTTATGTTAAATTAAAAAAAAGAGGCAAACCATGTGGGGCCTACCTTAGAGGCAAGGTTCTATACACTGGAGTACTTTTGATGTGTCCCGTCAACTCACAGAACGAGGAGAAGCTTGCTTAGTACGCCGTCTCCCCCGCCCACGGGCGCGGTGGCTCACAGGATGAGGTGAAGCTTGCTTACTAGTACACCTTACGCCTGCTCCCTCGCCCACGCGCGCGGTGGCTCGCAGCACGAGGAGAAAATTTTACTACTCCCTCCGTTTACTCCTCGTCCCTACTACGTACTTTGGTTAGTACTCCCTCCATTTACTTATACAAGGCCACCATAAAAAATACATTTTGCATCTATACAAGGCCACAAATAGTAATCGAGACAAAAGTTACTACTCCCTCCTTTCCAGTTTATGGCTCAATTTCAAAATTTCTCCAACCAAGGTAGACGGTGAGTGGTCGAATTAATTTTGTATTTTGCACAAGTAATTAGTACGCTCGTTTTTCTCAAGAAGTTATGTTTACCGAGGCATTAATTAGAACGAATGCATGAATGACCACTAAATTTCCATGAACTTGTACATGCATTGGTTAGTTTCATCTTGACACTGCTTGCGTCAGGTGATCTAACGCACCTCGAAATCCAACATGTAATGGTACTACTACTAGTATAGAAGAATTGAGACTTATCAAACGGAAAAACGAATGTTTTTTAGATGAGCCCTATAAACCCTAGTGGGTACGTACTCCGTAAAAATAGATTTTTCCAAAACTAAGTCGCTCCCTTTCATGAATTCTGTAGTATACTCCTCCGTCGATGCTCCCTTTCATGAATTATGTACTTCCTGTCGCCGACATGTGGGACATATAGCAACTGGGTCGACGTGTCAAGCACCAAATAACAGTGCAGAACAGCAGGGGGACGCACCCCACTCGTACCGGCCCAGTAGTAGTAATGAGCAATGAGACGTCAAATCACAATGCCGCACTTTCCCAGACGGACGAAGCAACCATTATTTCACACTTCGGTTCACCATCATCTCAAACCACGTACTAGTATTGCTTCTGCCTCAAGAGGGACACGAGCATCGCCTTGGTACATCATGACACGTGGGACCGCATGACAGGCCATGCTCCCCCGTCGATCGCTCGGTAAAATCACCTCATTTTTACTATACTTCCTCCGTATCGGTTTACTACATGGCATGCACGTCGTTCTAGGTTAAGGATTTAACTGGCTATATATGTGATGAACAGTACTCTAGCCTTTTAAAAAATGTATACTGTTGTCAGTAGTACTATCGATGGATTGCGCCATGGAGAAAAAATTGAAACTAAAAAAAAGGTGGTACATATAGAGAGCACTCGTCGCCAAATTATGCATATAGTACTATTAAAAAGGCTAGTCACAATAATGGTGTCCAGCACAACCCACCCCTCAAATAAAACTAAGAGGGTGCATGGAACTTTAGCCTCTTAAAGAGACTATTTTTAGTCAGACTAAAATAAGTCCCTTGGATCCAAGCACCCTCTAAGAATCCTGGAATTCTTTGACAAAACTAAGCACCCTGAAATTCTTTGACAACTAAACTGCTGGCTATATGATGTTGGCCATATATATTGTACGTATATAATGTGAAGAAACGAGTGGTAGTACTATACCAACTAAAAGATGAAATGTAAGAAATACTAGTATGTACGTACTGAAGAGTTAAAGTAACAAGAAGGAACATAACATAGTTCTGCTGGGGGCTCAGCACAACACACCCCTCAAATTAAATTAAGCACACCTGAAATTAAACTTTGCAACTATTCTGGTAGGCACTGCATTAGAACCACCATGAGCAACGACAGTGCCACCTTACTCGGAGTCCTCGTCCACGTCCTCGACTTCGTCCTTGTCCCTCTTCCTCTTGGCCGATACTTCTTTGCTTGAACCGCACACTGTTGGGGAACGTAGCAGAAATTCAAAATTTTCTACGCATCACCAAGATCAATCTATGGAGTAATCTAGCAACGAGGGGAAGGAGAGTGCATCTACATACCCTTGTAGGTCGCTAAGCGGAAGCGTTCAAGTGAACGGGGTTGATGGAGTCGTACTCGTCGTGATCCAAATCACCGATGATCCTAGTGCCGAACGGACGGCACCTCCGTGTTCAACACACGTACAGCCCGGTGACGTCTCCTACGCCTTGATCCAGGAAGGGGAGAAGGAGAGGTTGGGGAAGACTCCATCCAACAGCAGCACGATGGCGTGGTGGTGGTGGAGGAGCGCGGGACTCTAATAGGGCTTCTCCAAGCACTACGAGAGACGAGGAGGGAGAGGGGTAGGGCTGCGCCAACAGGGAGATTGAATCGCGTGTTGGGCTGCCCCTTTGCCTCCACTATATATAGGGGGAGAGGGAGGGCTGCGCCCCCACCTAGGGTTCCCACCCCAAGGGGTGCGGCAGCCCTAGATCCCATCTAGGGTGGCGGCCACAAGGGGGAGAGGGGGAGGCGCACCTAGGGTGGGCCTTAGGGCCCATCTGCCCTAGGGTTTGCCCCCTTCCCCTCTTGGAGGCGCCTTGGGCCTTGGTGGGAGGTGCCCCAGCCCACCTAGGGGCTGGTCCCTTCCCACTATTAGCCCATGTAGGCCTTCGGGGCTAGTGGCCCCACCTGGTGGGCCCCCGGACCCCTCCGGTGGTCCCGGTACACTACCGGTGATGCCCGGAACACTTCCGGTGGCCAAAACCATACTTCCTATATATCAATCTTTACCTCCGGACTATTCCGGAACACCTCGTGACGTCCGGGATCTCATCCGGGACTCCGAGCAACATTCAGTAACCGCGTACATACTTTCCCTATAACCCTAGCGTCATCGAACCTTAAGTGTGTAGACCCTACGGGTTCGGGAGTCATGCAGACATGGCCGAGAAAACTCTCCGGCCAATAACCAACAGCGTGATCTGGATACCCATGTTGGCTCCCACATGCTCCACGATGATATCATCGGATGAACCACGATGTCAAGGATTCAGTCAATCCCGTATACAATTCCCTTTGTCTATCGGTACGATACTTGCCCGAGATTCGATCATCGGTATCCCGATACCTTGTTCAATCTCGTTACCGGCAAGTATCTTTACTCGTTCCATAACACATCATCCTGTGATCAACTCCTTGATCACATTGTGCACATTATGATGATGTCCTACCGAGTGGGCCCAGAGATACCTCTCCGTTTACACGGAGTGACAAATCCCAGTCTTGATTCGTGCCAACCCAACAGACACTTTCGGAGATACCTGTAGTGTACCTTTATAGCCACCCAGTTACGTTGTGACGTTTGGCACACCCAAAGCACTCCTACGGTATCCGGGAGTTGCACAATCTCATGGTCTAAGGAAATGATACTTGACATTAGAAAAGCTTCAGCAAACGAACTATACGGTCTTTGTGCTAGGCTTAGGATTGGGTCTTGTCCATCACATCATTCTCCTAATGATGTGATCCCGTTATCAACGACATCCAATGTCCATGGTCAGGAAACCGTAACCATCTATTGATCAACGAGCTAGTCAACTAGAGGCTTACTAGGGACATGGTGTTGTCTATGTATCCACACATGTATCTGAGTTTCCTATCAATACAATTCTAGCATGGATAATAAACGATTATCATGAACAATGAAATATAATAATAATAATAATTTATTATTGCCTCTAGGGCATATTTCCAACAGTCTCCCACTTGCACTAGAGTCAATAATCTAGTTCACATCGCCATGTGATTAACACGCACAGGTCACATCGCCATGTGACCAACATCCAAGAGTCTACTAGACTCAATGATCTAGTTCACATCACTATGTTATAAACACTGAAAGAGTTCTGGGTTTGATCATGTTATGCTTGTGAGAGAGGTTGTAGTCATCGGGTCCTGCCATATTCAGATCCCTATGTATTTCGCAAAACTTTATATCGTAGATGCTGCTACCACGTTCCACTTGGAGCTATTCCAAATTATTGCTCCATTATACGTATCCGGTATCTGTACTCAGAGCCATCTGGATAGGTGTTAAGCTTGCATCGACGTAACTCTTTATGTCGAACTCTTTATCACCTCCATAACCGAGAAACATTTCCTTATTCCTCTAAGGACAATTTTGACTGCTATCTGCTGATCTACTCCTAGATCACCTTTGTACCCTCCTGCCAGACATGTGGCAAGGCACACATCAGGTGCGGTACTCAGCATGGCATACCGTATAGAGCCTATGACAAGAGCATAGGGGACGACCTTCGTCCTTTCTCTTTCTTCTGTCGTGGTCAAGCTTTGAGTCTTACTCAACTTCACACCTTACAACTCAGGTAAGAACCCCTTCTTTGACTGATCTATTTTGAACTCCTTTAAAAACATGTCAAGGTGTGCGTTCTTTGAAAGTATCATCAGGTGTCTTGATCTATTTCTATAGATCCTGATGCCCAATATGTAAGCAGCTTTATCCAGGTCTTCCTTTGAAAATCACTCTTCAAACAACCGTTTATGCTTTCCAGAAATTCTACATCATTTCAGATCAACAATATGTCATCCACATATACTTATCAGAAATGTTGTAGTGCTCCCACTCACTTTCTTGTAAATACAAGTTTCTAGCAAACATTGTATAAACCTAAAAGCTTTGATCACTCCATCAAAACATATATTCCGATTCCGAGATGCCTGCTCTAGTCCATAGAAGGATTGTTGGAGCTCGCATACCTTTTAGCATTCTTAGGATCGTCAAAACCTTTTATTGTATCACATACAACTTTTCTTACAAAAACTGGTAATAAAACTTGTTTTGACATCCATTTGTAAGATTTCATAATCGAAAAATACAGCTAATGCTAACATGATTCCGACGGACTTAAGAATCGCTACGGGTGAGAAATTCTCATCGTAGTCAACTCCTTGAACTTGTGAAAAGACTCTTTCCCACAAGTCGAGCTTCATAGACGGTAACATTACCACCCACGTCCGTCTTCTTCTTAAAGACCCATTTATCTCAATGGCTTGCCGATCATCGGGCAAGTCCACCAAAGTCCATACTTTGTTCTGATATATGGATCTTATCTCGGATTTCATGGCTTCTAACCATTTGTCGGAATACGGGCCTACCATCGCTTCTCCATAGCTCATAGGTTCATTGTTGTCTAACAACATGATATCTAAGACGGGATTACCATACCACTCAGGAGTAGTACATATCCTTGTCGACCTACGAGGTTCGATAGCAACTTGATCCGAACCTTCATGATCACTATCATTAACTTCCTATTCAACAGACGTAGGCTCCACAGAAAACATCTTTCTATGTTGCATCACTCTCTGGTTGAAGTAAAGGTTCGACAACCTCATCAAGTTCTATCTTCCTCCCACTCAATTCTTTCGAGAGAAACTCCTTCTCGAGAAAGGACCCGTTCTTAGCGACAAACAATTTGCCCTCGGATCTGAGATGGAAGGTATACCCTACTTGTCACCTTTGGGTATCCTATGAAGATGTGTTTGTCCGCTTTGGGTTCGAGCTTCTCCGGCTGAAGCCTTAAGCATCGCAGCCCCAAACATTAAGAAGCGACAACTTTGGTTTCTTGCCAAACCAATGTTCATACGATATCGTCTCAATGGACTCAGATGGCCTATCTAAAGTGAATGCAGCTGTCTCTAACGCATAACCTAAAAATGAAAATGGTAGAATGGTAAGAGACATTATAGATCGCACCATATCTCATAGGGTTCAATTACGACGTCCGTACACACCATAACCCAATGGTGTTCCAGGTGGCTTCAACTGTGAAACAGTTCCACAATGTCTTAAGTGTTTGCCAAACTCATAACTCAGATATTCTCATTGATCAGATTGTAGGAATTTGATCTTCTTGTTATGATGATTCTTAACTTCACTCTGAAATCGCTTGAACTTTTCAAACGTTTCATACTTGTGCTTCATTAAGCAAATATACCTATATCTACTCAAATCGTTAGTGAAGATGAGAAAATAGCGATATCCACCGCATGCTTCAATTCTCATTGGATCACACGCATCAGCATGTATGATTTCCAACAAGTCACTTGCCCGTTTCATTGTACCTGAAAGCGGGGTCTTGGTCATCCTGCCCATGAGGCATGGATCGCATGTGTCAAGCGATTCAAAATCAAGTGACTCCAAACATCCATCGACATGGAGTTTCTTCATGCATCTTACGCCAATATGACCTAAGCGGCAGTGCCACGAGAAAGTGGTACTATCATTATTAACTCTACATCTTTTGGCATGAACATGTGTATTACCACGACCGAGATTCAATGAACCATTCACATAGGGTGCATGACCATGAAAGGTATCATTCATGTAAACAGAATAACCATTATTCTCTAACTTAAATGAATAACCGTATTGCAATGAACATGATCTAATCATATTCATGCTCAACGTAGACACCTGATAACATTTATCTCGGTTCAATACTAATCCCAAAGGTAGATGGAGCGTGCGATGGTGATCTCATCAACTTTGGAAACACTTCCAACACACATCGTCACCTCGCCATTAGCCAGTCTCCGTTTAGTCCGTAGCTTTTGCTTCAAGTCACCAATAATAGTAACTGAACCGGTATCCAATACCCAGGTGCTACCAGGAGTACTAGTGAGGTACACATTAATAACACGTATATACTTTGTTGAAGTTTCTAGCCTTCTTATCTACCATGCATTTGGGGTAATTCCTCTACCAGTGACCGTTCCCCTTACAATAGAAGCACTTAGTCTCGGGTTTGCGTTCAACCTCGGGTTCCTTCACTTGAGCGGCAACTGGTTTGCCATCCATATGAAGTTTCCCTTCTAGCCCTTGCCCTTCTTGAAACCAGTGGTCTTGTTAAACCATCAACACTTGATGCTCCTTCTTGATTTCTACCTTTTGCGGTCTTAAGCACCGCGAACAGCTCCGGGATCAACTCCATCCCTTGCATGTCATAGTTCATCAAGAAGATCTAGTAGCTTAGTGATAGTGTCTAGAGAACTCTATCAATCACTATCTTATCTGGAAGTTTAACTCCCACTTGATTTAAGTGATTGTAGCACCCAGACATTCTGAGCACATGCTCACTAGCTGAGCTATTCTCCTCCATCTTGTTGGCAAAAGAACTTGTCAGAGGTCTCACACCTCTCAACACGGGCATGAGCCTGAAATCCCAATTTCAGCTCTTGGAACATCCCATATGTCTTATGGCGTTCAAAACGTCATTGGAATCCCGATTCTAAGCCGTAAAGTATGGTGCACTAAACTATCAACTAGTCATCAGGATGTGTCTGTCAGGTGTTCACAACATCCACAGACGACGTTGTAGGGGTTTGCACATCGAGCGGTGCATCAAAGACGTAAGCCTTCTGTGTAGCAGTGAGGACACTCATCGGACTACGGACCTAGTCCGCATCATTGCTTACAATATCTTTCAACATAATCTTTCTCTAGGAACGTATTGAAATAGAGAGCTACAACGTGAGCTATTTATCTACAACATATTTGCGAAGACAATTCAGACTATGTTCATGATAATTGAGTTCATCTAATGAACTCCCACTCAGATAGACATCCCTCTAGTCATCTAAGTGAAACATCATCCGAGTCAACTAGGTCGTGTCCGATCATCACGTGAGACGAACTAGTCAACATCGGTGAACATCTTCATGTTGATCGTATCTTCTATACGACTCATGCTCGACCTTTCGGTCTTCCATGTTCCGAGGCCATGTCTGTACATGTTAGGCTCGTCAAGTCAACCTAAGTGTTTTTGCTGTGTAAATCTGGCTTACACCCGTTGTATTCGAACGTTAGAATCTATCACACTCGATCATCACGTGGTGCTTCGAAACAACGAACCTTCGCAACGGTGCACAGTTAGGGGGAACACTTTTCTTGAAATTTTAGTGAGGGATCATCTTATTTAAGCTACCGTCGTTCTAAGCAAATAAGATGTAAAACATGATAAACATCACATGCAATCAAATAGTGACATGATATGGCCAATATCATTTTGCTCCTTTTGATCTCCATCTTCGGGGCTCCATGATCATCGTTTTCACCGGCATGACACCATGATCTCCATCATCGTGTCTTCTTGAAGTTGTCTCGTCATCTATTACTTCTACTACTATGGCTAACGCTTTAGCAATAAAGTAAAGTAATTACATGACGTTTATGTTGACACGCAGGTCATAAATAAATAAAGACAACTCTTATGGCTCCTGCCGGTTGTCATACTCATCGACATGCAAGTCGTGATTCCTATTACAAGAACATGATCAATCTCATACATCACATATATCATTCATCACATCCTTTTGGCCATATCACATCACAAGGCATAAGCTGCAAAAACAAGTTAGACGTCCTCTAATTGTTGTTGCAAGTTTTTACGTGGCTGCTATAGGTTTCTAGCAAGAACGTTTCTTACCTACGCGAAAACCACAACGTGATATGCCAATTTCTATTTACCCTTCATAAGGACCCTTTTCATCGAATCCGATCCGACTAAAGTGGGAGAGACAGACACCCGCTAGCCACCTTATGCAACTAGTGCATGTCAGTCGGTGGAACCAGTCTCATGTAAGAGTACGTGTAAGGTCGGTCCGGGCCGCTTCATCCCTCGATGCCGCCAAATCAAGATAAGACTAGTAACGGCAAGTAAATTGACAATATCGACGCCCACAACTGCTTTGTGTTCTACTCGTGCATAGAAACTACGCATAGACCTAGCTCTGATACCACTGTTGGGGAACGTAGCAGAAATTCAAAATTTTCTACGCATCACCAAGATCAATCTATGGAGTAATCTAGCAACGAGGGGAAGGAGAGTGCATCTACATACCCTTGTAGATCGCTAAGCGAAAGCTTTCAAGTGAACGGGGTTGATGGAGTCGTACTCGTCGTGATCCAAATCACCGATGATCCTAGTGCCGAACAGACGGCACCTCCGTGTTCAACACACGTACAGCTCGGTGACGTCTCCTACGCTTTGATCCAGCAAGGGGAGAAGGAGAGGTTGGGGAAGACTCCATCCAGCAGTAGCACGATGGCGTGGTGGTGGTGGAGGAGCGCGGGACTCCAGCAGGGCTTCGCCAAGCACTACGAGAGACGAGGAGGGAGAGGGGTAGGGCTGCGCCAACAGGGAGATTGAATCGCGTGTTGGGCTACCCCTTTGCCTCCACTATATATAGGGGGAGAGGGAGGGCTGCGCCCCCACCTAGGGTTCCCACCCCAAGGGGTGCGGCAGCCCTAGATCCCATCTAGGGTGGCGGCCACAAGGGGGAGAGGGGGAGGCGCACCTAGGGTGGGCCTTAGGGCCCATCCGCCCTAGGGTTTGCCCCCTTCCCCTCTTCGAGGTACCTTGGGCCTTGGTGGGAGGCGCCCCAGCCCACCTAGGGGCTGGTCCCTTCCCACTATTAGCCCATGTAGGCCTCCGGGGCTGGTGGCCCCACCTGGTGGACCCCTGGACCCCTCCGATGGTCCCGGTACACTACCGGTGATGCCCGGAACACTTCCGGTGGCCAAAACCATACTCCCTATATATCAATCTTTACCTCTAGACTATTCCGGAACTCCTCGTGACGTCCGGGATCTCATCCGGGACTCCGAACAACATTCGGTAACCACGTACATACTTTCCCTATAACCCTAGCGTCATCGAACCTTAAGTGTGTAGACCCTACGGGTTCGGGAGTCATGCAGACATGGCCGAGAAAACTCTCCGGCCAATAACCAACAGCGGGATTTGGATACCCATGTTGGCTCCCACATGCTCCACGATGATCTCATCGGATGAACCACGATGTCAAGGATTCAGTCAATCCCGTATACAATTCCCTTTGTCTATTGGTACAATACTTGCCCGAGATTCGATCGTTGGTATCCCAATACCTTGTTCAATCTCGTTACCGGCAAGTCTCTTTACTCGTTCCGTAACACATCATCCTGTGATCAACTCCTTGATCACATTGTGCACATTATGATGATGTCCTACCGAGTGGGCCTAGAGATACCTCTCCGTTTACACGAAGTGACAAATCCCAGTCTCGATTCGTGCCAACCCAACAGACACTTTCGGAGATACCTGTAGTGTACCTTTATAGCCACCCAGTTACGTTGTGACGATTGGCACACCCAAAGCACTCCTACGGTATCCGGGAGTTGCACAATCTCATGGTCTAAGGAAATGATACTTGACATTAGAAAAGCTTCAGCAAACGAACTTTACGATCTTTTTGCTAGGCTTAGGATTGGGCCTTGTCCATCACATCATTGTCCTAATGATGTGATCCCGTTATCAACGACATCCAATGTCCATGGTCAGGAAACCGTAACCATCTATTGATCAACGAGCTAGTCAACTAGAGGCTTACTAGGGACATGGTGTTGTCTATGTATCCACACATGTATCTGAGTTTCCTATCAATACAATTCTAGCATGGATAATAAACGATTATCATGAACAATGAAATATAATAATAATAATAACTAATTTATTATTGCCTCTAGGGCATATTTCCAACACACACTTGGATGTTTCTCTTCATCCAACCCTTGTAGATATTGAAGCAAAGGTAGCCATCCATTGCAGCATAGTGGATGTGGTCTATATCTAGTACATTCCGCTGCCATGCATGACGATGAAACATGTAATGAGGTTTCTCCAGTTTACCGTACGAAGGATGAACCATGGCTCCTGCCAGGGTCAGCATTGAAGGCTGACGAGAGGACACCAGTCGATTCTTCTGGAGGTCGAAGGTGTTGCCTACAACGAGGCCTATCCGGCGCAGGACTTTTTTGTCGTTACCAAAGTCTACAGTAACGGATTTCACTGTTTTGTCCTTGAGGAAGTTCTTAAAATCCTGGCACTCAACGTCGGCATGGCATATGTGGTAGACCAAGCAAACGTTATGTACGCAAACCTGGATCACGGCGGGCTTCTTCCTCTCTTCGTCCTTTAGATCCTTCTCTCGTCCCAGGACTGTGGTGTACTCAACATCTAGCCCAGCGACCCACTCATCATCTGAGTTTTCGAACATGTGGCTGAAGCAAGAAAGGCATCCTTTCACCGTCACGGAAGAACGGGTGTAGATGACGTCGAACTCATCGCCGGTGATGGTTCTAACCTTGTACTCACCGCCGATCGTGGAGATTTGGGACGCCATGGATCTGGGAGGAGGGTTAGGATTAGTGGAACTGCCGTAATGTGAATGGACGGGACGACTAGGAGCGAACCGCCGTAGTATTGAAGGACGTGCGGGGACGAGTAGGAGCGAACTGCCAGCGTGCGAACGGCAGGGTAGTGGCTTTCCATTCTCCCATGATACAGGCTTTCGAGAGCCCTTGGATCTGAGATCGAACGGTTGCATGGCATGATTCTATACCTATGGGTGAATATCCTATCCTGGAGGGTTATTCTGCAAATTTTCAGCAACTTAGCATGCGACCGTTTGATCTCAGATCCAAGGGCTGCCAGCAGCCCGTATCATGGTCGCGCCTACCACGACCGTCGCGTCGCTCGTGCGGTCGTGCCCTTGGAGATTTAACACGGTGCGTTAGGCTATCTGATGTTGGCATGTCATACATAGTCATCACTTAGCCACTCATACTACAACAAGGTTTGCTATAAGTGTATTTTTTTACTCCTCTCTATCTCTTTCTTCATACTCAAGGAAGAAACGGTGCTAAGCGCGTATATTTATTGCATTTGCCAAGGAGTGACCTCTTCCAATGAAATGGTGTTGCTAAGTTTGCTTCATTTAATTAGCTATAGACTCAAAATTGTCTTTTCACCTAGGTACACGCGCTTAACACCATTTCTTCCTTGGGTCACCAAACTAGTCTCTCTCTTCTTGATTAACTTGCCACATCAGACTTTGTGCCTATGTGGCAAGCTTAAGCACCTGTAGGAGCAAGTAAAAGTAAGTACAATAGTGCACTTTACATGGCATTTTTGCATATGTGGAGGAAAGAGAGGCAAGGAAAAAGTGGAGAAGTGGGCTCTCATGCAAGAGCCAGCCTCTACTACATGGTGGAGCATTGGGAGAGGCACATGTATGGAGGTGGTCAGGAATCTGGGAGACTCACGCCGGTCGTAGCCCCGTAGTTAAAATGATAATGGAAAGTCAAATCATGGGGCCCCACCTGTCCAGCAGTAACTCGCTGTCAAATCACACAGCCCTACGTTCGCAGCAGCCTACTCCCTCGTCTTCTCGCGTCTCTGTCGAACCGACTAGGCGGAACTGCCCCGCCGCCTACCGTCCAGGAAAAGCCCCACCCTCGACTTTTAAATACAACTACATCCACTTAAGAATCCAATGATATACTTTTTGTGACATAGTAACTCATATTTAGTTAGTCAAATGGATGACCTAGAACTACGTGCAGGCCCTATAAACCGAGAGGCCTAAAAATAAATAAACCGAGACGGAGAGGGTAGTTCAGCACGTATATTTTTAGATCAATATAGTCGGGATTCACCATGGAGCAAAACCAAGTGGTAGGCTGCTCCTGTCGTGTTGGCGTAGCAACTCAAGCAGGGTCAGTCCGCACACGAAATGGCGACACACTTAACAGGACCCCTTTGGCCGACATGTGGCTCACCCACCATCTTGTTCCACGTGCGATGCACCAAATGACAGTTCGGAGTAGCGGTTGGAATTGGAGGCACCCCGGTCGTAGCGCCGCAGTAGTAGAAAATGAGCGACGAGGGGTCAAATCACAAAGCCCCACCTTTCCCGCATTAAGCTGGACGGACGAAGCAACCATCATTTCACTCTAGGGAGCAAGAGCATAAAGAAAAGAGAAAACAATGATGTGTGCGGCAGCTACCTAGGGCACCCTAGGGTAGGGGTCTCCACTACAGATCCTTTTTTTAAAGCGCCTCCACTACAAATCGGCTTCTCCCTCGTCCTCTTGAAGAAAACTGATGATGAGTGCGGCGGTAGGGTTTGTAGGAGTACTACGGCGTGCGGGGCCACATCGTAGTAAACGGGTTCGAGCCAACGCCTTAAATATGTGTGGGCCGCTTGGTTTTACGGGAACGAGGCAGCATTTTGGGTTCAGGGACTAGTGGAGATATAGTACGTACAAAAAATTGTGGATGTAGGTTCGACCGAAAGGCAATGATGCATGGGCCCTGCATTTTGATATACCCGAGGCCACGTGAAATTTGCTACTCTACTCAAAACTAGTAAGGTACACATGTATTGAACGCATGAGATTTCGAAACCAAATTATGAATAAATACACACTATAGGATGTAAAGCTTTGAGTCATATATGCATAGATGTTCGTTTAGTTCTTATAGTTCATCTCATTCAAAATCAATAAGTTTTATAGAAATGTTAAGATTCATGGGGTTGTGCATTGTACTCCCTCCATTCCAAAATAGATGACCCAACTTTTCACTAACTTTGTACAAAGTTAGTGCAAAGTTGGGTCATCTATTTTGGAACGGGGGGAGTAAATCATAAAGTAAAAAAACAAATAATGGCAATTCATTTAGAAAAAAATAATCAATTATGATACAGAAGATTCTAGAACAAAGGAGAAGTGCTTGTGTTTTGAGGTTTGTGCATTATGCTCAAGTTCAACCATGGAGTCTTCTAAATTGTACATGTGGCAGATCTGGTGGAATGTTGATGATATCCAATGGCCAGTAGTGCTCGGATTTGCCTATCTCTGCACTGTCAGGTTAGCTTCATCCAGCGACCATCTTTCAAAGTTATTGGCACACTATATAGTTCTTGTGCCATAGTTGCATGTTTTGGAAAAAAACTACTAGTGGGTTGTACTATATATTTAGGAATAGAAGATGTATACATGGAAGTTGTAGGGAAAGAGATGACATGGAGCATCTCAATTCCTATGAGTAGGGATTGGAAAAGAGATGTCATTTGGTTCACATCATAGGAACTTTTCTATTGAATATAGAGATGACATGTTTCTCAATTCCTATGAGGAGGGACTAGAAAAGAGATGTAATTTGGTTCATATCATAGGAACTTTTCTATTTAATATACGCTAATGTTTATTTTCCTTTCATATGAACCAAGTGGCTCTAAAGCTATAGAAATGATATCATGTTTATTTCCTTTGAAATGTGGAGTATATGAATCTATTCCTATGAACCAATTGGCTCTAAAGGAAAAATCCTATAAAAATCATATCATATAGAGTTCCTATGATATTCCTCGACACTAAAGGATGCTTGAAATTGCTGCGGGCGATACGATGGTCTTTCTTTGTAGACTCCTCACCCAACTTTATAGTTACCTCTCGAAGATGAATGAAATGATATATACATGGTATTCTACATGTACAATTTGGTACACAAAAACTCAGTAAAAGTTTGCAAGGTTCGAATTTTCAATAAAGCTATATGAATTGCATTTCGGAACGGAGGGAGCATACGGCAGTTGCTAACACTCACGTGGAAGATTTGTGTGTAGGAGGAGTGGCTGTTCTGTTAAATGACATGGCAAAACTCACACTGTCGGATGCCGATCTAACGGTCCTTACGGCGTTCATCAGGAAAAGGCTTGTGGCGAATGTTTGTCGGATAATGATTTACGGACACATGCATTGCATCGATACATGCCCCCCTCTCTCTCACGCACACGCACCCTCATGAGTCACGACTCTCCCGAGTCCTCTCGCAGACTCGCACGTCGCACCCACCGTCTATCTGCAGGTAGATGTCACGCACATATGTGCTCTTCACACCCTACCCTCAGAACTTCTAAAAAACAAAAGACGGCGCGCACATTTTATTTTAGCTCACACGTCACACACTTGTACTATTACTCTTGCGGCGAACGTTCTTTGGGCATAGTATATTGTACTCTCACGAAGAGAAGCGGTGCACGCACGCATTAGTTCTCTCACACCCACTCGCGGGTACATGTAGGAGCGCATTTTTTGAAGCTGGTACAACAAAATCACTCCACTATATATAAAAGCAGGAGCCTTAGCGCTTGCTTTACTAGGGTTCCTCTCGTTCACTCTCTCATGCTCTCTAGATCTAAGCAACACATAGGTGGCCACACTCTCTCTCAGCTCACGGCTGGTCACAAATCTGGACGGACAACCTCGACCGGGGCAGGGGTGTAGGTGCATCATTCACGCTGTAGTCGGCGGCGAGGGAGGAGACCAATGGCTGCCCGCGCGTCCCGATCGGCGGCCGTGCCGTTCTCTCCAAGAGAGCGCCGGCTCGGGAGGGCCTCCGACCCCTTCTTCCTCCCTGCGGTATTGTGGCCAAGATGCGGCCTCCCGACGCCGTCTTTGCGACATGCCGACAACCCTCATATATATATTCCTTCAAAACCTGCCTTGCTCTACTGCCCCAGCTCCCTTCGTGTGGATCCTTTTCTACTTCCGTCCGCTGTTCCAAAGACACCTAGACTTCTACTAAGGCACGTGCTTTGCATGTATGTTCTGTATGATAGATACGCATATACCTTCTTTTTAGAGAGAGAAATGGGTACTCGTATCTTGAGTAGATATCATAGTGTGTTTGTTTGCATGATCTAAGGACTATTCTGAAATAAGAAGCAAATCACTTGCACAAATCAAACTGAGTTCCAAGTAAGAATTTGATTAGAAGATAAAAGTTGTAGTTTTATTATATGTTGTTTCCTGGGTTCCACTGATGTATAGTTCCAGAGTTGTTTGACGGTTTACATGCATGTTTATGGACCATTTTGTGCAACTAAATAAGTCATTTAGGTCTGACAGACACTCATGTCCTGTATTAGCTTGAGGTATAGCTTATGTATGACTAAAATAAAATATTACACTTTTTTGCGAATAATAAAAATATTATATTTCTCGATGAAGCAGAATAAAACTTTAGCTAGCATCAGCCATGCAATGTCATGTTATGTGAACAGTGTAAACTTTGCAGTATAGCGGCATCTAAAAAATCCATTTTTACAGTAATCTAAAAAAATAAGTTAGTAGTAGAGTGTTTATTTCCCAGGTGACAACGGGGAACCAAAATGTGCTAGCTATTTGCCAACTTGTCGTACTTGCATGTGAGGAGGTGGCAGCAGTTTCTAGACATTTCTCAACTTCAGTAGGTGCAATCGAGATTCAACGGGGACTTCTTTATTTGTTTACTTGGAGAGCAGAGTCGGCCATGTGCACAAGGAGCGGGAGCGAATCCGGCAGCTCTTAGCCGTTAGATCATGTCATCCTTTATTTGATGGACAGCAGTGATATGCATGAGAGGGGAAATGAACGGTGGATTTTGAGTCAATGCTTGTTTGGGCGGGAGAACCGAAGATGGAGTGGTAAATCCAATTTCAAAACTGCCGCATTATAGTAGTAGTAGATTAGAAGTAAAGCTATTTCATACAGTCGACTCAAAGCGTTGGTTCAAACAGGGAAGAAAGTGGGGAAGTTGTAGCATGAATCTAGGACTTGGTTCTAAGAGGAAACGGGGGGAAGTAGTAATATCTGTCACTGTTTAAATAATCGTATATCTTATTTGCGCAAACAGGGATGTATGTCTCCATATCGTTTCGGGATGTCTGTCTCCGTATCGTTTCTATCCGCACAATCCAAAGCACACACCTCAGTTTTAGTACAACTGCACAAAATGAGATGGCTATCCCTCGCTGCCATCGTCTAACCTCCCGTCTTCAAGGTATCCCTACATTGGTAGTAACTAAGGTAGAATGACCAAGGCAATCTAAAAGAAGCCGATTCGTACGTTTTACTTCCTGATTGTAGTGCAGGGACGAGCGAAAACAACTGCATCCTAGTCCGGAATGCACTTTCTACCAGTTCATCCATGGACCAAGGACTAGCTGGCACGGTTGCACGGCAGTTTTTTGAACAGGTGCGTGGACAAGAGGCATTGTGGTCTGCTTATTTCTGCAAATAGCGGTGCTTAAATTTAGTGGAATGCACAAGCATTTTAGCTGGTCAGTACACTGCATGGTTCAGTTCAGCATTCCAGCTGATACCACAATTATAATTGGTTATTCTGGAATGAGAGAACCTAACCCTGAATGGTGGCAACAAGAAAAAACCAGAGTGAACTCCAGGAAATTTAAGCCTGCCGGGAGGCCCTTTGCTCAGAGAGAAGCCTTGCTTGTTTTTTTCCTGATTTGTAAACCTTCTCACAACTTTGTCTTTTGCTGTGAACTAGTATATGTTTGTTATGTTTTATGAATCATTGAGATGTATAAAATTGCTTAAATTATGCTTTTCAAGTTTTTTATGAAGACAAGTTTAATGTGAGTGTTCCACATGAGCGCTGGACTAGCGTGTGAACGTTTGGAATTTATTACATTGTGGCCTCAATTAACTGCATGAACCACTGTAACAAGATAGATAGTTGCTTATATGTTAGACAGCAGATTGTTGATTGTTAGCTGGTCGATAGCCTAGTGTTGAAGCGAGCTGAGCCAATGTGCCGTGTTTTGCACAACTGCTTACAAGTGGGGTAGCACCAACAATGTTTACAAGTACTTATGTATACGTTGGCGCACGGTTCTCGAACGAGTGCTCTATTTCATCAAAACACACACTGCTCATATGATAAACCGTGACAACTTATGTCTTACCATGCCATATTCATGAAAAAACTAGTGAGGACGCATCTGTTTCGGCAACAATTACGATGATTCTCACATGATTCACGAGCACACAAAAGTAGCAGCAGTTCCCATAGACGGATTCAAACAGAGTACTAGCCCCAGAGGGGTCGATAACAGGCATGGTTCGGATAATTAGACATAATCCAAACTACTATTAAACACTAGTTGGAGCAACTATTTCATGCCTCGATCTAATTTGGGCTGGACACAAGACGGACCTTGCCATGAACATCATCGAGGACGTCCTGCAGCAGCTCAATCCTGTGAACCTTCATGAAGACAACCTTGTGGCCTTGCCACTGATAAACTTGTTTGTGGAGGCATGCCACGTCATCTTCCTGCGTAAGCTTGACAAGAACAGTATTCCTCACAAACGAAGGAGTAGCTTTCAACTTCTTGTGCTTCAGTACACCCTGGACAACACGCCTGACAACAGTGAGGCTGGAATACAACTCTTCATTGGTATAACCGCAAATGGCTTCCAGGATCCAATAGCCTAAGAACTCTGTTTTCTCAATGCGTATATTCAGGTCGTCCGCCTCATAGTGAGTGACATGTACAACCACACAATCCTTGTCTGCATCAGGGCTCTAATTGAAACATAAACAAATTCTGAATTACTTTTTAGTATAAGAAACACAAGTTATTCAAACCACTACGTATACCATGGCATCGAAGCTAATAAAATTTTGCATTATTAATCACCACATACTTCCTTTTCTAAAAAAATCACCACATACTTGGATGAAAAACCACAA
>NC_041390.1:109309463-109358453 GCF_002162155.2 Triticum dicoccoides
TCTGGGGTCGCCTCGGTGGTTGCCTCCATCTTCTTGGAGCTCTCTGTCTCATGGGGATCAACCTCCCGCCTCTGCTCCAATATCGGCAGATCTTTGCCTGGTTCTCCTTCGTCCATCATGAAACTGACGAATACTAGGAGTCCACTGAAAGGAAAACACAATCGCAACGACAATGAAACAAAAAAGAGAGTGAGGATCGGTTACTGCTTTGCAAAAGTTCTTTTTTTCCTCTGAACGAAAATATACCAACATCACGGATCCGCTTACCTTCCCTTCGTTCGGAGAGAAGAATAGTGGGAGATGCAAGTGTTGCCTTTCTTGAAGACGGTGAGGGAGAAGGGGATTCAGCGAAGAGTGAAATGATGGTTGCTTCGTCCGTCAAACTTAGACTGCAGGGAGGTGGGGTTTTGTGATACGACGGCTCGTTACTGCCGCGCTACGACCGGGGTGACTCTCCGCCTGCATACTGCCTTCTAATTTGGTGGATGGCATTTGGGCCCGCGTGCTGCATGGCCCGCATGTCGGTGAACAAAAGTATAATGGCATTCAGTAGAGGGAGACGTTTCAATGACCTAGGAGGAGCCAGAAGCGGTAGAGTGTCTCCACTGTACTAGTAGTAATTGTTTTTCTGGGTAGCTGTAGAGTGTCTCCACTGTACTAGTAGTAATTGTTTCTCAGGTCCCAAGACAAAACAGCCCATCCACACTAGTAAATAGTAAAATCAATTCAAAAACCTGGGTGCTCTTCTTCCTCCTTGCTCCCACCCACCTCACGTCAGCTCGCTCCACTCGTACCCCCAAATTCCTCACCTCACTCCTACAGAAAACCCCAGCTCCCCTTCTACCTCACTCCTACAGAAAACTCCCATCTCCCCTTCTTCTTCACTCGCACTACAACTAGGCTTGTCATTCGTTACTCTGCTCAAATCCGTGAGCGCGACGTGACACCCTCGAGGAAAATGGAGTCGGCTGACCCCAGCGCCAAGAAGATGAGGCTCCCGCCAGCGGCGACGCCTGTTGTACATCCCGCACCCGGCAGCGCGGGGAGAAGCGGAGACCCCCCCCCCACCGGATCCCAGGAACCCGTAGAATCTCGGGTGGACCGCATCAGCGATCTCTCGTACGCCATCCTTGGGGAGATCATCTCGCTTCTCCCCACCAAGGATTGTTGCCGCACCCAAGTCCTCTCAATTCGGTGGCACCCTCTATGGCGCACCGTTCCCCTTAATCTCGACTATCGTCATCTATCTCTCTTCAATGATTTTGAAATCCCCAGAGCCATCATCTCCTCCCACCAGGGCTCCATTCAAAGCCTCTACATCCCGTCATGCTACCTGAGCAAGCATACCATGCCCTGCACGGTGGACGCCTGGCTGGAATCCCCTGAATTCACAGAACTACAGCTGCTTGAGTTCTACTATTCCCCTCGAAATCACATACCACATACCGAACGCCATGAACTTGTGCCCTCAGCACCGATGTCCATCTCGGGGTTTTCGTCCTCTCTCCACACCGCCACCTTCACGCAGTGCTACCTACCACACAATCTGGTACTAAACCTTCGACTCCTATTTCTCAAGAAACTTTCACTTGTGCGGGTTTGTATATCGGAGGCCTCATTGCATAGCATCATCCACTCCAGTTGCCCTGCGCTGGAGTGCTTGGTGCTTGTTTTCATAGTTAGAATCGGTTGTCTCCAAATAAAGTCGCCTAACCTTGTAAGAATTGGAATTTCTTTTGACGGAAGGCAGCTCATCATCCAAGATGCCCCTTCACTTCAAAGGTTGATCCTTGATTCTAGTTATTCACCGTTGCAAATAACCGTCCTTTCTGCGCCTAAACTGGAGACCTTGGGTGTAATACATGATCTCTGTGCTCATTTCAATATGGTGTTTGGCTCCACAGTTCTTCAGGTACTTTATATTATCATCTACACTTGTAACCATAAGCTGCATTTTAAATTTCTGCACATAATTTATATATCATCTTGGAGTACACATTTTGTACTAATATTATGTTCTATGCTCAATGAAGAGTTTCTCCATGGATGGCCTATCAATGGTGCTAGATTCTATCAAGATCTTATATATCCAAATGAATAGTTTTGATCTGAACACGATTATTGGCTTGCTGCAATGCTTTCCATGTCTCGAGAAGTTGTACATAAAGGTGATAATTTCACGCACATTGGAAGCCCGCATATAGTGTACTAGAATTAACCGTTCAGTTGTTGCTCTTTCGACACTCTTCTTTTAGACCTTATCTGTTTTCAATCTTCATGTCTATTTAGGCAACAGGACGGGGTAAGAAAGTTATAACCAATCGGTGGATTCGTAAGCATCGGGATTTTCTCACTTCTCATGAGATTCGATTGAAGACAATAACGCTAGAACGATATGTAGCCAACCGTGCAAACACAAGATTTGTCACATTCTTCCTGCTGAATGCGAGGTTACTATTGTCCATCAGGCTTAAGTTTATCAACAGCATGGTTTTGACGGATGGGTATGTCGAAGAGCAAAAAAAGGAGTTTCAGGTGGGCAAAAGAGCTTCTGAATGTGTCGGGCTTCTATTTACAACATATTATGGTCATAATCCAGTAAATTTTACGACCCAGGATGTTCATTCTATGGACCTGACCGATCCATTTGACTGTGACTGCCGAAAACAGTGCTAGAGTTAGATGTTGTTGCCCTTTTCAATCTGGTTTTTTTGTAAACCTAGTGAACAATTAACCCTCGTGCTTTTGTACAGTTTGTAAGCTGGAGTTAGATGTTCGTGCCCTTTTCAACTCGGCTGTGACTGTCATATTTTCTTTGAAACAAGGCAAATGGCTTGCCATTCATTTAATTTAGAGTGAAATATTGTAACAAATCCAAACCAAGGGAAATAACATCACTCTCGCCGGCTGCTTGAGCTCACTGTGCATTACAGAAGCCAGGTGATTAGCCCCCACCAGCACCCACAAACTTATTTCGAACTAGCACATCAAATGGGCTGTAAATTTTCATAGGAAAGGTTGCATGACCGTGACAGATTTGGATTCTGACATTTGGGACCCGTGAGGAAATAGCCTATCCAAGGTGGTGTCGACTTACTAGCCAGTCAACAAACGATTCTGCCTACCAGCCGTTGGATTGACATCCAACATCTGTCGTGTATCTTCTATCTCTTGTCTTCTTCTTCCTCCAATCGCCCAAACCAAACCACCCCGTCGGCTCCGCCTGCTCCCGCCTCCCATGGTTGGCTGCGCCTCTGCCGCCCTACCGTACGTACCCTCCAACATTGGCCAGTCCCTCCCTCTATTCCCCCACACGTCCTGTTATTCTCCGGCGACATCAGCCCCAACATGCACCCGCGCCCGAACCAGTCAACCCTCGTACTCCCGTCCGCCTGTGACTGGACCGGTGCATCTTCAACGGCTCCTGTTCGTTCCGTCCGAGGCCTCACCGTTGTCCTCCGCCTTGCGGCCTTGGTTCGCTCGCCGTGCGCGGTGCACCGCCCTCTTGCGTTGTCAACGTCGTCAACAACCGAGAGGAACAAGGAGATGACTGTACATGGAGAGGATGACAGTAGGGACCCACCAGCGTCATGGCAGTACGCAAGCAAGTGCCTCTATAGTACAAGCCCAAAAATATGGTTCCTCTTAATGGGTGGACATCTGGGGCTCACGCCATTGTCAATGTAGCCAATAAACGAGAGAATTACACTACAAGCGGCTGACACCAGGGACCCAGCAAGTCGCGCTGTTTTTTTTAGGAACAAGCAGTTGTTATTTATACTAGTTTTAGCGACGGATCAGGGTAACAACGGGGCTGTGCGGGGGCTGTGGCCCGTCTAGCCAGGCTTTTATTTATGTTTACCACATCATGAGCTCAATTGTGTTTTTTCTTGCTGAAAATGGCTAGCCCAGTTCTATTTTTTAAAAGAAATACCCAAACAAGGCCTACTTGCTTTATTGGCCCTGCTAGGCTGCAAATCTTTCAAGACGAGGAGAGTTTCATTCGGTTTGCCCAGAAATGGGCTATACATTTTAAAAACACATCAAACCGGGAATTAGTTTCAATTTTTTTTATTACAAGATCTTAAATTCCATTGATTTTTATGCGTGGACAATTATTTGGATTTTATATTTATATAAATTATTTTTCAAAATAGTTTGAATGTGAATCGATATTTTTGGATTAAAAACAGTTGACCGCACCGAAATATGCAAAATTTTGTATACTTTTTAACCGTGGCCACAATACGGGGTGTGATGCTAACAAAATGAAGATGGGCTCCAAAAAAATTCTTAAGAATTAGCAAATGGGTTGTACATTATTAGAAATAATGGCAGATGGGTTGTATGCTGTTTTCCACAGATTTGAGGCTGACTTGTGCGCCTACTACAGGTTGACGCGTATGCTTTCATAAAAAAAAGGTTGACGCACACGCAACGCCCTGTCAACTTAGTCAACACACGAGAGCAGTGACTGTTGGATGTCCATCCAACGACTATCGTGCGTCTTCAATCTCTGCTCTTCATGCTCAAGCCGCTCAAACAAGCGCCGGCGGGACTGCCTGCTCCCTCCTCCTGCGGCCGGCTATGCTGTCGCGCAGGCCTCACGGCCCCACCGTACTCCCATCACTGGCCTAGCCATCCCTCTACTCACCCACACCTGCTGTTATTCTCCGGCGATGGCAGACGAACCAGTAAACCCTCGTACTCCTCCTCATGGGAAACAACTGCCGAGTCTTCCTTGCCTCTGTGTCGTCCCCTTCCTAGGCCTCGCCATCGTCCACCGCCCTGGTGCTCTCGGCGCGGCTTGGTCAACGTGGTCAATGACTGATACGTCTCCAACGTATCTATAATTTTTGATTGCTCCATGCTATATTATCTACTGTTTTGGACTATATTGGGCTTTATTTTCCACTTTTATATTATTTTTGGGACTAACCTATTAACCGGAGGCCCAGCCCAGAATTGCTGTTTTTTTGCCTATTTCAGTGTTTCGAAGAAACGGAATATCAAACGGAGTTCAAACAGAATGAAATCTTCGGGAACGTGATTTTCTCACCGAATGTGATCCAGGAGACTTGGACCCTGCTCCAAGGAACAAAAGAGGCGGTCACGAGGGTGGGCCCCCCCTAGGGCGTGCCCCCTACCTCGTGGGCCCCTCGTTGCTCCTCCGGCATACTTCTTCCTCCTATATATAGACAAGTACCCCCAAACAATCAGAAGAGGAGCCAAAAACCTAATTCCACTGCCGCAACTTTCTATATCCACGAGATCCCATCTTGGGGCCTGTTTCGGAGCTCCGCCGGAAGAGAGCCGTCATCACGGAGGGCTTCTACATCATCATAGCCTCTCCGATGAAGTGTGAGTAGTTTACCTCAGACCTTCGGGTCCATAGTTAGTAGCTAGATGGCTTCTTCTCTCTCTTTGAATCTCAATACAAAGTTCTCCCCTCTCTTGTGGAGATCTATTCGATGTAATCTTCTTTTTGTGGTGTGTTTGTTGAGACTGATGAATTGTGGGTTTATGATCAAGTCTATCTATGAATAATATTTGAATCTTCTCTGAATTCTTTTATGTATGATTGGTTATCTTTGCAAGTCTCTTCGAATTATCCGTTTGGTTTGGCCAACTAGATTGGTAGTTCTTGCCATGGGAGAAGTGCTTAGCTTTGGGTTCGATCTTGCGGTGTCCTTACCCAGTGACAGAAGGGGCAGCAAGGCACGTATTGTATTGTTGCCATCGAGGATAACAAGATGGGGTTTATTTCATATTGCATGAATTTATCTCTCTACATCATGTCATCTTGCTTAAGGCGTGACTCTGTTTTTAACTTAATACTCTAGATGCATGCTGGATAGCGGTCGATGAGTGGAGTAATAGTAGTAGATGCAGAATCGTTTCGATCTACTTGTCACGGATGTGATGCCTATGTACATGATCATGCCTAGATATTCTCATAACTATGCTCAATTCTGTCAATTGCTCAACAGTAATTTGTTCACCCACCGTAGAACACTTATGCTCTTGAGAGAAGCCACTAGTGAAACCTATGGCCCCCGGGTCTATTCTCATCATATCAATCTCCATCACTTTAATCTTGCTTTGCTTTTTTACTTTGCCTTTACTTTTTACTTTGCATCTTTATACCAAAAATACCAAAAATATTATATCTATCAGATCTCACTCTCGTAAGTGACCGTGAAGGGATTGACAACCCCTAATCGCGTTGGTTGCGAGTAGCTATCATTTTGTGCAGGTACGAGGGACTTGAGCGTGGCCTCCTGCTGGATTGATACCTTGGTTCTCAAAAACTAAGGGAAATACTTACGCTACTCTGCTGCATCATCCATTCCTCTTCGGGGAAAATCAACGCAAGCTCAAGACATAGCAAGAAGGATTTCTGGCGCCGTTGCCGGGGAGTCTACGCAAAAAGTCAACATACCAGGTACCCTTCACAATCCCTATCTCTCGCATTACATTATTTGCCATTTGCCTCTCGTTTTCCTCTCCCCCCAATTCACCCTTGCCGTTTTATTCGCCCTCTCTCTCTCTCTATCCTCCCTCTCTATTTGCCTCTTTTTGCCCGCTTGCCTTTTTGTTTGCTCATGTGTTAGATTGCTTGTTTGTCGCGATGGCTCAAGATAATACTAAATTGTGTGACTTCACCAATACCAATAATAATGATTTCCTTAGCACTCCGATTGCTCCTCTTACCGATGCTGAATCTTGTGAAATTAATACTGCTTTGTTGAATCTTGTTATGAAAGATCAATTCGCCGCTTTCCTAGTGAAGATGTCGCTACTCATCTAAATAGCTTCGTTGATTTATGTGATATGCAAAAAAAAAAGATGCTGATAATGATGTCGTTAAATTGAAGCTATTTCCTTTTTCGCTTAGAGATCGTGCTAAAGCTTGGTTTTCGTCTTTGCCTAAGAATAGTATTGATTCATGGAACAAGTGCAAAGATGCTTTTATCTCTAAGTATTTTCCTCCCGCTAAGATCATCTCTCTTAGAAATGATATTATGAACTTTAAACAACTTGATCATGAACATGTTGCACAAGCTTGGGAGAGAATGAAATTAATGATACGTAATTTCCCTACTCGTGGTTTGAATTTATGGATGATCATACAAAAAATTTATGTCGGATTGAATTTTGCTTCTAGAAATCTTTTAGATTCGGCCGCGGGAGGCACTTTTATGGAAATCACTTTAGGAGATGCTACTAAACTCCTAGATAATATTATGGTTAATTATTCTCAATGGCATACTGAAAGGTCTTCTAATAAAAAAGTGCATGCGATAGAAGAAATTAATGTTTTGAGTGGAAAGATGGATGAACTTATGAAATTATTTGCTACTAAGAGTGTTTCTTCTGATCCTAATGATATGCCTTTTTCTATTTTGATTGAGAATAAAACTGAATCTATGGATGTGAATTTTGTTGGTATGAATAATTTTGGTAACAACGCTTATAGAGGGAATTTTAATCCTAGGCCATATCCTAGTAATCCTTCTAATAATTATGGGAATTCCTACAACAACTCTTATGGAAATTATAATAAGATGCCCTCTGAATTTGAGAATAGTGTTAAAGAGTTTAGGAATTCACAAAAGAATTTTAATGCTTTGCTTCAGGAGAAATTGCTTAAAGTTGATGATTTGGCTAGAAACATTGATAGAATTTCTCTTGAGGTTGATTCTTTAAAGCTTAGATCTATTCCTCCTAAACATGATATCAATGAGTCTCTCAAAGCCATGATAATTTCCATTGATGAGTGCAAGGAAAGAACCGCTGGGATGCCTGCTTCCAAAGATGCCTTTATTAAAGCGTGTTCTTCCAATTCCTATGAAAATCAAGATGAAGATCTGAAAGTTATTGATGTGTCCCCTATTAAATCTTTGTTTTGCAATATGAATCTTGATGAAACTGAATATGATCTTCCTTAACCTAGAAGGCGTTCTAAAAATTTGGAGTATTTAGATCTTAATGATGAAATTGATGAAAGTGGGATTGAAAGAAATAAAAATCTAGATGTTACTAAACCCACTATATTGGATTTCAAGGAATTTAATTATGAAATTTGCTCTTTAATTGATTGTATTTCCTTGTTGCAATCCGTGCTAAATTCTCCACATGCTTATAGTCAAAATAAAGCCTTCACCGAACATATTGTTGATGCCTTGATGCAATCTTATGAAGAAAAACTTGAGTTGAAAGTTTCTATCCCTAGAAAACTCTATGATGAGTGGGAAACAACTATTAAAATTAAAAATTAAAGATCATGAGTTTTATGCTTTGTGTGATTTGGGTGCTAGTGTCTCTACTATTCCCAAGACTTTGTTTGATTTGTTAGATTTCCGTAATTTTGATGATTGCTCTCTAAACTTGCATTTTGCGGATTCCACTATTAAGAAACCTATGGGAAGGATTAATGATGTTCTTATTGTTGCAGATAGGAATTATGTGCCCGTAGATTTCATTGTTCTTGATATAGATTACAATCCTTCTTGCCCTATTATTCTTGGTAGACCTTTCCTTAGAACGGTTGGTGCGATTATTGATATGAAGGAAGGGAATATTAGATTTAAATTTCCACTAAAAATGGCATGGAACACTTTCCAAGAAAGAAAATAAAATTACCATAATAAACTATCATCAGAGCCACTTATGGATTGCCTACCAAAGATGGCAATACCTAGATCTATCCTCGCTTTTATGCCTAGCTAGGGGCGTTAAACGATAGCGCTTGTTGGGAGGCAACCCAATTTTATTTTTATTACTTGCTCTTTGATCTTATTTAGTAATAAATAAATTATTTATCCTCTGTTTTGGTTGTGTTTTTTGTGTTTAATTAGTGTTTGTGCCAAGTAGAACCGTTGGGAAGACTTGGGGAAAGTCTTGTTGAACTTGCTGTAAAAAAACAGAAACTTTAGCGCTCACGAGAACTGCTGTCATTTTTACTTGAAGAGTGATATTTAGTTAATTCTTTTTGCAGATGATTACTAGATAAATTCCTCACGTCCAGAAATTTATTTCAGAATTTTTGGGCTTCTAGATCTTGCGCTAGCTACAGATTACTACAGACTGTTCTGTTTTTGACAGATTCTGTTTTTCGTGTGTTGTTTGCTTATTTTGATGAATCCATGGCTAGTAAAATAGTTTATAATCCATAGAGAAGTTGGAATACAGTAGGTTTAACACCAATATAAATAAAGAATGAGTTCATTACAGTACCTTGAAGTGGTCTTTTGTTTTCTTTCGCTAACGGAGCTCACGAGTTTTCTATTTTGAGTTTTGTGTTGTGAAGTTTTCAAGTTTTGGGTGAATTCTTTTGATGGATCATGGAACAAGGAGTGGCAAGAGCCTAAGCTTGGGTATGCCCATGGAACCCCCAATATAATCCTAGGACACCAAAAAGTCAAAGCTTGGGGATGCCCCGGAAGGCATCCCCTCTTTCGTCCACTTCCATCGGTAATTTACTTGGAGCTATATTTTTATTCACCAACATCATATGTGTTTTGCTTGGAGCGTCTTGTATTATTTGTGTCTTTGTGTCTTAGTATTCCACAATCATCCTTTCTGTACACACCTTTTGAGAGATCCATACATGAATTAAAATTTGATACAATACTCTATGTGCTTCACTTATATCTTTTAAGCTAAGTAGTTTTGCTCTATGTGCTTCACGTATATCTTTTGAGCGTTATAATTTTGCTCTATGTGCTTCTGTCGGGGGGTGCTGATCCACCAACACCTATGGGGACAGGGCCCCTTTCGGTTTAGTGGGAGGCGGAGAGCGCACAAAGAGCGGATCGAGGCAGTACACGCGGGCGATTTTACCCAGCTTCGGGCCGCACAGATGCGTAAAACCCTACTGCTGCTTGTTTGTGTGTATTGAATCTTTGCTCAGGAGCGATCGACGCTACTAGACTGAGCATGGGAGTGTTTCTGGTGTCTCGAATGAGCCGAACCCGCCGAACCCCTTCTATGTTGCGCCTGGACCTCCTTTTATACTTTCAAGGGGTCACCGACAGGTGGCAACGTAGACTAGAAGGGTAAAAATAGAAAAGGATGCGGTAGGTGCAGCTACCGCTACTGTGGATACAGTGCACCCTACCTAACTCTGACGGCAGGGGACAAGGGCATTAAATGCCTGTCTGAGTCTCCTAAACAGTGCAAAAGGTGACCGTTAGGAGCGCCATCGTTTGCCACGATGGGCTTCTCTTCATCTCCGCTTGCCACCACGTACCCCTAGCTGCACGGCCTCCTGCCACGTGTGCTTGGGAGAGTCCTAGAGCGACACGTTAGCAGGTGTGCTGGAGCGCGGGCACGAAGTGGGGGTTTCCCGCGGCAAGATCCTTGCCGCGGCCGTCATCTTGTCGTGTCCGGAAGCTTGTCGCTCGCCGGATCTTGCCGGGACGCAGGGCGCGTCGCGGCAAGCTTTCTTGGTATGCCTTGAGTGGCCTTCCCGGCAAGCTCCTCTTGCCGGGGTCTTGTCTCTTCCCGGCAAGATCCTCTTGCCGGGGCCTTGGCTCTTCCCGGCAAGATCCTCTTGCCGGGGCCTTGGTTGGCCTTCCCGGCAGGCTCCTCTTGCCGGGGCCTTGGTTGGCCCTCCCGGCAAGCTCCTCTTGCCGGGGCCTTGGTTTGTGTACTTTGTTCTTGAATGGTCTTCAAGGGAACCACGGAGGGTCTTGGCGGTCACCCGGCAAGCCTTGCCGCGGGGTGCTGCAACTGCCCGTGCACGAGTTCGGGATACTAGGGTACCCCTACTCTAGTACACCGACAGGAGCCCCCGGGCCTGGGCCATACACGGTGCCGAGCGCTGTTGGGCTAGGCCCAAAACAGTGCACGGGCACGCGCGGCCTGGGTCACGCCGAATCTAACTCCGCTCCCACCGCGCACGCCCAGAACGGCATGCGTCAAACGCGGCGTTGTGGGTGACGCGGGCGGCGTGCGCGGGGCTAAGCCCCTCGAGCATGCGTCAGGCCACGATGATGAGGACGGTTCACGCCCTCCCCCCTAAACGGAGGTAGGCGTGGGGGCGCGGTGCATTTACTGGACGGAGCCGGTGCGCGGTTTTCGGAACGTCCACTCCCCGCGTTCACGGGGCGGAGCGAGGCCGCCTCATCTGTCGCCTTGGTTCTGCATCCCCGCCACGCGGCTCCCATGCGCTTGGGGTCACGGACGGTGGAGTGGGAAACTGGGCCATCGCGAGCGGGTTGGCCCCGACTTCCTGCCCTTCCCGTGCCTTGATTCGCTGAGCGGGGCGGCCGAGCCCCCACCTCGCTCCTTTATAAAGAGCGGGATGGGAGCACAGAAACCCGCACTCTCTCATCTTCTCCTTTCTTCAGCTTCTGCTCCCCTTTCTCTCATCCGCCATGGAGAAAGGGAACCCAGGCCCTTCATCGATGGCGGCGAGGGTCGCCGCCAAACAGCGCATCTCTCCCTCTTCCGCACCCGTAGTGGCAGAGCCAGCCATAAGGGGAAGAGGGAGGGGGTGAGGTCGCGGACGAGGTCGAGGACGAGGTCGAGGCGCTCGGGGAAGAGGCGGACGGGGCGGCGCGTCAGCTTCACCTCCGCCGGCGGCTCCTCCCCCCACGGCGGTCCATATAGGGGACGACCCTTGCGAGTTCTTCGTCAGGCTGCGCCGGGCGCCTCGTCGTCGCCTCCGGCTTCCAGCTCCGTTTGCGCGCGCGATGGAGTTGGACCCGCCCGAGACGTTGAGACTGCACATGAGGGGCTGTGGGATCAGCGGCACGCGAGTCCGCGTTGCATTCCCAGCCCCTAATGTGATGTATCTTGATCGAGGGTGGAAGACGTTCGCCCGCATCAACAGCTTGACGGAGGGGTTTACCCTCCATTTTAAGTTGATGGAGGGCGATCTCCTCTCCGTCAAGGCCTTCGGGTGCTTCGGCACTTGGGCGAAGTGCTGCGTGGACAGCTCCTCCGACAGCGAAGGCTCCTCCTCGAGCGAGAGCGACGAGGAGGGGAGCGACAGCAACGATGGGGGTAGCGGGCGGTGGAGCGGCGGGTCCGACTAGGCGTCGGGCACCGCTTTGCACGGCACCGGCGACCCCATCATCCGCGTCGCCGGCTTCTTGAACTCCCCGGGGTCGTCTCCTTGGGCGGCTGGCGTAGGGAGGCTGCGGAAGGGGAAGAGGGCTGGCGACAAGGCCGTCAGGTCGGAGTACGAGGGCGTGGTGCCCTCGACAGCGTGCTGACGTCCTGCCGCCCCGTCTTCGAGCCTCGCTTCCAGCGCCGCCGTCGCCGTCCAGCCTTCGGACGACCCTCAGGATGTTCCCTTGGTGTCTTCTGGCACCCGTAGCTTGCCTAGGCACTCCTTTTGCCCTTTTCGCCTCCTTGACCTGTCTCCTGAAGAGAGGGACAGGAAAGGGATTACGGGCATATTATCTTTTTAACTTGTAAGCCTTCGGGCCTTAGCTGTATCTAAAACTTGTAATCCTCTCTTTCATGTTTTTCATCCTCTATGGACTGTACCTGAGTGGGATGTTTTTTTAATGAAAAGGGGATGCTTGCCGGGTTACTTGTCTCGCGAGTTGAACCCACGCCAAGGAGTAAATCCTTGGTATCCCTCGGACAGACATTTCATCTCCCGGCAACAGGCCCTGCCGCCTTCCCACATCGCTCGACCTTTCTCACGCTTTTGATGGAGGCAGGAACGAGGTGGGTGCGGTCTCCTCGTTTCATCCCTTTGCTGCTGCGACTACGATCAAACTTGGCCCCGAGAACGATCCCCAGGGCCTAGAGTTGAGGGAGCACGGAAGTTTTTGGGAAGAAACGTGGTTTCGCATTCCCCAGTCCATAAGAGGATGCATGATGAGGGATAAAAGACTTATCTGATATTGCAGCCCCCGGCAACTCTGGTTTGCCGTGGACGATTCTTGGCACTCACAGCCCCCAGCGATACTGGCTTGCCGGGAAGGCTTTTATCTTCCAGCAGAGAACTTTGACGTTCTCGATGCCGGCTTCCGGTAAGCTTGTTGCCAGGAAGGCTCTTATCTTCGGCAGAGAACTTTGACGTTCTCGATGCCGGCTTCCGGCAAGCTTGTTGCCAGGAAGGCTCTTATCTTCGGCAGAGAACTTTGACATTCTCGATGCCGGCTTCCGGCAAGCTTGTTGCCAGGAAGGCTTTTATCTTCGGCAGAGAACTTTGACGTTCTCGATGCCGGCTTCCGGCAAGCTTGTTGCCAGGAAGGCTTTTATCTTCGGCAGAGAACTTTGACGTTCTCGATGCCGGCTTCCGGCAAGCTTGTTGCCAGGAAGGCTTTTATCTTCGGCAGAGAACTTTGACGTTCTCGATGCCGGCTTCCGGCAAGCTTGTTGCCAGGAAGGCTTTTATATTCGGCAGAGAACTTTGACATTCTCGATGCCGGCTTCCGGCAAGCTTGTTGCCAGGAAGGCTTTTATCTTCGGCAGAGAGCTTTGACGTTCTCGATGCCGGCTTCCGGCAAGCTTGTTGCCGGGAAGGCTTTTATCTTCGGCAGAGAACTTTGACGTTCTCGATGCCGGCTTCCGGCAAGCTTGTTGCCAGGAAGGCTTTTATCTTCGACAGAGAACTTTGACGTTCTCGATGCCGGCTTCCGGCAAGCTTGTTGCCAGGAAGGCTTTTATCTTCGGCAGAGAACTTTGACATTCTCGATGCCGGCTTCCGGCAAGCTTGTTGCCAGGAAGGCTTTTATCTTCGGTAGAGAACTTTGACGTTCTCGATGCCGGCTTCCGGCAAGCTTGTTGCCAAGAAGGCTTATGGCGAAGAACGTCGTCGTTCTTGACACCGGCTCCCGGCAAGAGCGTTGCCGGAAAGGCTTATGGCGAAGAATTTCGTCGTTCTTGACACCGGCTCCCAGCAAGATCGTTGCCGGAAAGGCTTATGGTGAAGAACTTCGTCGTTCTTGACACCGGCTCCCGGCAAGATCGTTGCCGGAAAGGCTTATGGCGAAGAACTTCGTCGTTCTTGACACCAAAAAGATTGGCCCTAAGGGCGTTGCCAGCCCCCGGGCCATAACTGCGTTCAAACATGACAAGTGATTAGCATCTGAAGTGCACTTAACTCGCTTGCGAATTTTGACTTCTGCTACATATTCCCTATGCCTGCTGGAATGCTTTCCGGTGCGTACGATCCAGCCAGCAGCGCTTGAGGGAACGGGCCCTTAGCGGCTATTCGGGAACATCGCCTCCCGGAAAGGTTTACCTTCTTGGTTCTAGCGCAACCGCACAAGTTGCCGAGCGGACTCGAGGCAACATGGAGCGCAACTAGCCCCGAGAAGGCTCCTTGGCATATAGGTCTATGCAGAAATCTCAAATAAATAGCACATGCTATCTTCCTGTTTAACCTCTCTTTGTACGTCCACCCTACGCTTTCTAGGGAAACTTGCCGGTGCAGGCACCCTTGCCGCGAGCGCCGAGTGCGGAACTTCAGCAGCCTGCTGGCGGGGTCGCTACCGACAAGCAATCTTGTCGCAACTAGTTGCAGCTCGCTTAAGTTGTTGAGCGGACTCGAAAACAAAGTAAGGGCGCTAGCGGCTCACTTAAGTTGCTGAGCGGACTCGAAGCAAAGTAAGGGCGCTAGCAGCTCACTTAAGTTATTGAGCGGACTCGAAACAAAGTAAGGGCGCAACTAGCTACGAGTTGATTCCTCCGCGCACAAGGTTTCCGTACAAAGAACAAGATCTCCGAGGCGGATAACCTTATATAGAAAAGAAATATCTAAAGTTTCGCACGACTTAGCTTTTCTGTTGCCGCACTGGCGTCATTATTTTTCTCGCCCGCTTCTTAGGAGCCATGACGATGAAGAACAGCTGAGCCTTGACGTGGACGGAACAGCTGCCGCCGAATCCCCCTACCTGGCGCGCCAAAGATGTCGGGGGGTGCTGATCCACCAACACCTATGGGGACAGGGCCCCTTTCGGTTCGGTGGGAGGCGGAGAGCGCACAAAGAGCGGATCGAGGCAGTACACGCGGGCGATTTTACCCAGCTTCGGGCCGCACGGATGCGTAAAACCCTACTGCTGCTTGTTTGTGTGTATTGAATCTTTGCTCAGGAGCGATCGACGCTACCAGACTGAGCGTGGGAGTGTTTCTGGTGTCTTGAATGAGCCGAACCGGCCGAACCCCTTCTACGTTGCGCCTGGGCCTCCTTTTATACTTTCAAGGGGTCACCGACAGGTGGCAACGTAGACTAGAAGGGTAAAAATAGAAAAGGATGCGGTAGGTGCAGCTACCGCTACTATGGATACAGTGCACCCTACCTAACTCTGACGGCACGGGACAAGGGCATTAAATGCCTGTCTGAGTCTTCTAAATAGTGCAAAAGGTGACCGTTAGGAGCGCGACCGTTTGCCACGATGGGCTTCTCTTCATCTCCGCTTGCCACCACGTACCCCTAGTTGCACAGCCTCCTGCCACGTGTGCTTGGGAGAGTCCTAGAGCGACACGTTAGCAGGTGTGCTGGAGCGCGGGCACGAAGTGGGGGTTTCCCGCGGCAAGCTCCTTGCCGTGGCCGTCGTCTTGTCTTGCCTTGAGTGGCCTTCCCGGCAAGCTCCTCTTGCCGGGGTCTTGTCTCTTCCCGGCAAGATCCTCTTGCCGGGGCCTTGGCTCTTCCCGGCAAGATCCTCTTGCCGGGGCCTTGGTTGGCCTTCCCGGCAGGCTCCTCTTGACGGGGCCTTGGTTGGCCCTCCCGGCAAGCTCCTCTTGCCGGGGCCTTGGTTTGTGTACTTTGTTCTTGAATGGTCTTCAAGGGAACCACGGAGGGTCTTGGCGGTCACCCGGCAAGCCTTGCCGCGGGGTGCTGCAACTGCCCGTGCACGAGTTCGGGATACTAGGGTACCCCTACTCTAATACACCGACAGCTTCACTTAGATATTTTAGAGCACGGTGGTGGATTTGTTTTAAGGAAACTATTGATCTCTCATGCTTCACTTAAATTATTTTGAGAGTCTCTTAATAGCATGGTAATTTGCTTAATAATATGCTTGGTATTCAAGATTTGTGACACTTTCTTTTGAGTGTGTTGAATATTAAGAAAAGATTGAAGCATGATAATTGTTTTGAGATATGGAGGTGATAATATTAAAGTCGTGCTAGTTGAGTAGTTGTGAATTTAAAGAATACTTGTGTTAAAGTTTGTGATTCCCGTAGCATGCACGTATGGTGAACCGTTATGTGACGAAGTCGGAGCATGATTTATTTATTGATTGTCTTCCTTATGAGTGGCGGTCGGGGACGAGCGATGGTCTTTTCCTACCAATCTATCCCCCTAGGAGCATGCATGTAATACTTTGCTTTGATAACCTCTAGATTTTTGCAATAAGTATATGAGTTCTTTATGACTAATGTTGAGTCCATGGATTATACGCACTCTCACCCTTCCACCTTTGCTAGCCTCTCGAATACCGCGCACCTTTCACCGGTATCATACACCTACCATATACCTTCCTCAAAACAGCCACCATACCTACCTATTATGGCATTTCCATAGCCATTCCGAGATATATTGCATTGCAACTATCCACCATCTAGTTCATCATGACACATTCATCATTGTCATATTTCTTAGCATGATCATGTAGTTGACATAGTATTTGTGGCAAAGCCACCATTCATAATTTCTTCATACTTGTCACTCTTGATTCATTGCATATCCCGGTACACCGCCGGAGGCATCCATATAGAGTCATACTTTGTTTTAGAATCGAGTTGTAATCATTGAGTTGTAAATAAATAGAAGTGTGATGATCATCATTCAATAGAGCATTGTCCCAATAAAAAAGGCCAAAGAAAAAAAGAAGGCCCAAAAAAGGGGCAATGCTACTATCTTTTTTCCCACACTTGTGCTTCAAAGTAGCACCATGATATAGCAAGTCTCATATATTGTGCTTCAAAGTAGCACCATGTTCTTCATATAGAGAGTCTCATACGTTGTCACTTTCATATATTAGTGGAATTTTACATTATAGAACTTGGCTTGTATATTCCAATGATGGGCTTCCTCAAAATTGCCCTAGGTCTTCGTGAGCAAGCAAGTTGGATGCACATCCACTTAGTTTCTTTTTGAGCTTTCATACATTTATAGCTCTAGTGCATCCGTTGCATGGCAATCCCTACTCACTCACATTGATATCTATTGATGGGCATCTCCATAGCCCGTTGATACGCCTAGTTGATGTGAGACTATCTTCCCCTCCTTTTTGTCTTCTCCACAACCACCATTCTATTCCACCTATAGTGCTATATCCATGGCTCACGCTCATGTATTGCATGAAGATTGAAAAAGTTAGAGTATGAAACAATTGCTTGGCTTGTCATCGGGGTTGTGCATGATTTAAATACTTTGTGTGGTGAAGATGGAGCATAGCCAGACTATATGATTTCGTAGGGATAACTTTCTTTGGCCATGTTATTTTGAGAAGACATAATTGCTTTGTTAGTATGCTTGAAGTATTATTATTTTTATGTCAATATAAACTTTTGTCTTGAATCTTTCTAATCTGAATATTCATACCACAATTAAGAAGATTTGCATTGAAATTATGCCAAGTAGCACTCCGCATCAAAAATTCTCTTTTTATCATTTACCTACTCGAGGACGAGCAGCAATTAAGCTTGGGGATGCATGATACGTCTCCAATGTATCTATAATTTTTGATTGCTCCATGCTATATTATCTACTGTTATCTACTGTTTTGGACTATATTGGGCTTTATTTTCCACTTTTATATTATTTTTGGGACTAACCTATTAACCAGAGGCCCAGCCCATAATTGCTGTTTTTTTGCCTATTTCGGTGTTTCGAAGAAACGGAATATCAAACGGAGTCCAAACGGAATAAAATCTTCGGGAACGTGATTTTCTCACTGAACGTGATCCAGGAGACTTGGACCCTGCTCCAAGGAACAAAAGAGGTGGTCACGAGGGTGGGGGCACCCCCCCCTAGGGCGCACCCCCTGCCTCGTGGGCCCCTCATTGCTCCTCCGACGTACTTCTTCCTCCTATATATACACACGTACCCCCAAACGATCAGAAGAGGAGCCAAAAACCTAAGTCCACCGCCGCAACTTTTTGTATCCACGAGATCCCATCTTGGGGCCTATTCCGGAGCTCCGTCGGAAGAGGGCCGTCATCACGGAGGGCTTCTACATCATCTTAGCCTCTCCGATGAAGTGTGAGTAGTTTACCTCAGACCTTCGGGTCCATACTTAGTAGCTAGATGGCTTCTTCTCTCTCTTTGAATCTCAATACAAAGTTCTCCCCCTCTCTTGTGGAGATCTATTCGATGTCATCTTCTTTTTGCGGTGTGTTTGTTGAGACCGATGAATTGTGGGTTTATGATCAAGTCTATCTATGAATAATATTTGAATCCTCTCTGAATTCTTTTATGTATGATTGGTTATCTTTGCAAGTCTCTTCGAATTATCCGTTTGGTTTGGCCAACTAGATTGGTAGTTCTTGCCATGGGAGAAGTGCTTAGCTTTGGGTTCGATCTTGCGGTGTCCTTACCCAGTGACAGAAGGGGCAGCAAGGCACGTATTGTATCGTCGCCATCGAGGATAACAAGATGGGGTTTATTTCATATTGCATGAATTTATCTCTCTACATCATGTCATCTTGCTTAAGGCGTGACTCTGTTTTTAACTTAATACTCTAGATGCATGCTGGATAGCGGTCGATGAGTGGAGTAATAGTAGTAGATGCAGAATTGCTTCGATCTACTTGTCATGGACGTGATGCCTATATACATGATCATGCCTAGATATTCTCATAACTATGCTCAATTCTGTCAATTTCTCAACAGTAATTTCTTCACCCACCATAGAACACTTATGCTCTTGAGAGAAGCCACTAGTGAAACCTATGGCCCCCGGGTCTATTCTCATCATATCAATCTCCATCACTTTAATCTTGCTTTGCTTTTTACTTTGCCTTTACTTTTTACTTTGCATCTTTATACCAAAAATACCAAAAATATTATATCTATCAGATCTCACTCTCGTAAGTGACCGTGAAGGGATTGACAACCCCTAATCGCGTTGGTTCCGAGTAGCTATCGTTTTGTGCAGGTATGAGGGACTTGAGCGTGGCCTCCTACTGGATTGATACCTTGGTTCTCAAAAACTGAGGGAAATACTTACGCTACTCTGCTGCATCATCCCTTCCTCTTCGGGGAATACCAACGCAAGCTCAAGACGTAGCAACGACTGACATGCATCTGAAGTGGACTTTATGTGGAGAGGTCGACAGCTGGGTCCACGGCCGCATGCAAGGAAATGCCTCCTTATTACGCGCAAAATAATGATTCCTCCACCTGACTCAGGGACCCACTGAAAGGGCCTCTGTATTTCGTGAAAAAAACGTTACCGCCGCTGACAGCTCCGACCCACCAGCTATATCTTCGCACGCAAGGAAGTGCCTCCTTATTACGCCCAAAAAAATGAATACCCCCTGCTAGCTAGGACCCACCATATTGTTGGGCTGACTTGTGGGCCTACTAAGTTGACAGTGATGGAGAGCTTTGTCAACTTAGTCAATACTCCAGTGACTGTATGATGTCCATCCAACGGCCATAGTGCTTCTTCAACCTCTGGTCTTCTTGCTCCAGCCGCCCAAAGCAGCGCCGGTCGTGCCGCCTGCTCCTGCCTCCCGTGGCCGGCTGTGCTACCGCGGAGGCCTCACCGCCCCCATACTAATCCCACCACTGGCCAGGCCATCCCTCCACTCACCCACACCCCCTGTTATTCTGCAGCGACGGCAGCCTCACACCGCAGCCGAACCAGTGAACGCTTGTACTCCTCTCTGCGTGGGCATCCACTGCCGCGTCTTGCACGGCTCCGCATCGTCCCCTTCCTAGGCCTCGCCGTTGTCCACCGCCGCGGCGCTCTCGGCGCGGCGTGGTCAATGTGGTCAACAACCGACTTCCATCGGAAGAGTACTGTACGTGGAGAGGCTGACAGCTGGGTCCACGGCAGCCGCAAGGAAGTACCTCCTTATTACGCGAAAAATAATTATTCCTCCACCTGACAGCGGGGACCCACCGGACGGGCCACCGATATTTTGTGAAAGAAATCGTTTCCCCCTGACTGCTGGGACCCATCGGACGGGCCACCGTATTTCGCAAAAAAAACGTTCCCCCGCTGTGAGCTCGGATCCACCGGAAGTGCCTCCTTATTACGCACAAAAAAATGAATACTCCCCCGGCTAGCTGGGACCCACCTTGCTGGGAGACTGACTTGTGGGCCTACTAAGTTGACGGGGACGAAGGGCTTTGTCAACTTAGTCAATATGAACGATTCTAGCTCCATTGACCGTACGATGTCCATCCAACGGTCGTAGTGCTTCTTCAACGTCTAGTCTTCTTGCTCCAGCCGGCCAAAGCAGCTTCGGTAGTGCCGCATGCTCCTGCCTCCCGTGGCCGGCTGTGTTGCCGCAGAGGCCTCGCCGCCCCCTACTATTCCCACCGCTGGCCAGGCCCTATGGCGACGGCAGCCTCACACCGCAGTCGAACCAGTGAACCCTCGTAGTCCTCTTCGCACGGGCTTCCACTACCGCGTCATCCCCTTCCTAGGCCTCGCCATCGTCCACCACCGTGGTGCTCTCCGCGCGGCGTGGTCAACGTGGTCAAGGAACGACTTCCATCGGAAGAGTACTGTACGTGGAGAGGCTGACAGCTAGGTCCACGGCCACAGCCCACTTTTTTGTGATTTGCCAAGTAAGTCGCTTTGTCAGGCCTGTTGGGCTGCAAATCTTTCAAGACGAGGGGAGCTTTCATTCGGCTAGCCGAGAAAATGGCCCATCAGTAATGACAAATGGGTTGTACATTTTTAAAAGGCATCAAACCGGCAATTAGTTTCAAATATTTTTTTTTTCATTTCAAGATTTTAAATTACATTAATTTTTATGCATGGAGAATTTGTTGGATTTTATATTGATATACATTTATTTTTAAAATCAGTTTGAATGTGAGTCGAAATTTCGGGATTAAAAACAGTTCGGTCTGCACCGAAATATGCAAAATTTCATATAATTTTTTACCCGTTGCCACAATATGGGCTGTAATGCTAACAAAAAGAACACGGGCTCCAAAAAAAACCTTAAGAATTAGCAAATGGGCTGTAAATTATTAGAAATAATGGCAGATGGGTTGTATGCTGTTTTCCACAGATTTGAGGCTTTCCTAAAAAAAGTTGACGCACAAGCACTGACTGTTGGATTTCCATCCAACGGCCATCGTGCTTCTTCAATCTCTGCTCTTCCTGCTCCAGCCGCTCAAACAAGCGCCGGCGGGACTGCCTGCTCCCTCCTCCTCGCGGCCGGCTATGCTGCCGCGCAAGCCTCACCGCCCGGCCGTACTCCCATCGCTGGCCTAGCCATCCCTCTACTCACCCACACCTGCTGTTGTTCTCCGGCGACGGCAGACGAACCAGTAAACCCTCGTACAGTCGTACTCCCCTCCGCATGGGAAACAACTGCCGAGTCTTCCCTGCCTCCATGGCATCCCCTTCCTAGGACTCGCCGTCGTCCACCGCCCTGGTGCTCTCGGCGCGGCCTGGTCAACGTGGTCAACGACCGACATGCATCTGAAGTGTACTTTACGTGGAGAGGCCGACAGCTGGGTCCATGGCTGCACGCAAGGAAATGCCTCCTTATTACGCGCAAAATAATGATTCCTCCACCTGACATCAGGGACCCACCGAAAGGGCCTCTGTATTTCGCGAAAAAAACGTTACCGCCGCTGACAGCTCCGACCCACCAGCTATATCTTCGCATGCAAGGAAGTGCCTCCTTATTATGCCCAAAAAAATGAATCCCCCCTGCTAGCTGGGACCCACCATATTGTTGGGCTGACTTGTGGGCCTACTAAGTTGACAGGGACGGAGAGCTTTGTCAACTTAGTCAATGCTCTAGTGACCGTATGATGTCCATCCAACGGCCATAGTGCTTCTTCAACCTCTGGTCTTCTTGCTCCAGCCGCCCAAAGCAGCGCCGGTCGTGTCGCCTGCTCCTGCCTCCCGTGGCCGGCTGTGCTACCGCGGAGGCCTCACCGCCCCCATACTACTCCCACCACTGGCCAGGCCATCCCTCCACTCACCCACACCCCCTGTTATTCTGCGGTGACGGCAGCCTCACACCGCAGCCAAACCAGTGAACGCTCATACTCCTCTCCGCGTGGGCATCCATTGCCGCGTCTTGCACAGCTCCACGTCGTCCCCTTCCTAGGCCTCGCCGTCGTCCACCGCCGTGGTGCTCTCGGCGCGGCATGGTCAATATGGTCAACGACCGACTTCCATCGGAAGAGTACTGTACGTGGAGAGGCTGACAGTTGGGTCCACGGCAGCCGCAAGGAAGTGCCTCCTTATTACGCGGAAAATAATTATTCCTCCACCTGACAGCGGAGACCCACCGGATGGGCCACCAGTATTTTGTGAAAAAAAAATCATTTCCCCCTGACAGCTGGGACCCACCGGACGGGCCACCGTATTTCACAAAAAAAACATTCCCCCGCTGTCAGCTCGGACCCACCGGAAGTGCCTCCTTATTATGCACAAAAAATGAATACTCCCCCGGCTAGCTGGGTCCCACCTTGCTAGGAGGCTGACTTGTGGGCCTACTAAGTTGACGGGGACGAAGGGCTTTGTCAACTTAGTCAATATGAACGATTCTAGCTCCAGTGACTGTACGATGTCCATCCAACGGCCGTAGTGCTTCTTCAACCTCTGGTCTTCTTGCTCCAGCCGCCCAAAGCAGCACCGGTCGTGCCGCATGCTCCTGCCTCCCGTGGCCGGCTATGCTGCCACAAAGGCCTCACCGCCCCCTACTATTCCCACTGCTGGACAGGCCCTACGGCGACGGCAGCCTCACACCGCAGCCGAACCAGTGAACCCTCGTAGTCCTCTCCGCGCGGGCTTCCACTGCCGCGTCGTCCCCTTCCTAGGCCTCGCCGTCGTCCACCGCCGTGGTGCTCTCCGCGCGGCGTGGTCACCGTGGTCAAGGAACGACTTCCATCAGAAGAGTACTATACGTGGAGAGGCTGACAGCTGGGTCCACGGCCACAGCCCACTTTTTTGTGATTTGCCAAGTAAGTCACTTTGTCATGCCTATTGGGCTGCAAATCTTTCAAGACGAGGGGAGCTTTCATTCGGCTAGCCGAGAAAATGGCCCATCAGTAATGAGAAATGGGTTGTACATTTTTAAAACACATCAAACCGCAATTAGTTTCAAATATCTTTTCTTTCATTTCAAGATTTTAATTACATTAATTTTTATGCATGGAGAATTTGTTGGATTTTATATTGATAAACATTTATTTTTAAAATCAGTTTGAATGTGAGTCGAAATTTCGGGATTAAAAACAGTTCGGACCGAACCGAAATATGCAAAATTTCGTATAATTTTTTAACCGTTGCCACAATATGGGCTGTAATGCTAACAAAAAGAATACGGGCTCCAAAAAAACCTTAAGAATTAGCAAATGGGATGTAAATTATTAGAAATAATGGCAGATGGGTTGTATGTTGTTTTCCACATATTTGAGGCTTTCCTAAAAAAAGTTGACGCACAAGCACTGACTGTTGGATGTCCATCCAATGGCCGTCGTGCTTCTTCAATCTCTGCTCTTCCTGCTCCAGCCACTCAAACAAGCATCGGCGAGATTGCCTGCTCCCTCCTTCTCGCGGCCGGCTGTGCTGCCGCGCAGGCCTCACCGCCCGACCATACTCCCATCGCCGGCCTAGCCATCCCTCTACTCACCCACACATGCTGTTATTCTCCGGCGACGGCAAACGAACCAGTAAACCCTCGTACAGTCGTACTCCCCTCCGTGTGGGAAACAAATGCCGAGTCTTCCCTGCCTCCATGTCGTCCCCTTCCTAGGCCTCGCCGTCGTCCACCGCCCTAGTGCTCTCGACGCGGCCTGGTCAACATGGTCAACGACCGACATGCATCTGAAGTGGACTTTACTTGGAGAGGCCGACAGCTGGGTCCACGGCTGCACGCAAGGAAATGCCTCCTTATTACGCGCAAAATAATGATTCCTCCACCTGACATCAGGGACCCACCGAAAGGGCCTCTGTATTTCATGAAAAAAACGTTACCACCGCTGATAGCTCCGACCCACCAGCTATATCTTCGCACGCAAGGAAGTGCCTCCTTATTACGCACAAAAAAAATGAATACTCCCCCTGTTAGCTGGGACCCAGTATAGTGGCAGGCTGACTTGTGGGCCTACTAAGTTGACGGGGACGGAGGGCTTTGTCAACTTAGTCAATATGCACGATTCTAGCTCCAGTGACCGTACGATGTCCATCCAACGGCCGTAGTGCTTCTTCAACCTCTGGTTTTCTTGCTCCAGCCGCCCAAACCAGCGCCGGTCGTGCCTCGTGCTCCTGCCTCCCGTGGCCGGCTGCGATGCGGCGAAGGCCTCACCGCCCCCTACTACTCCCACCGCTGGCCAGGCCATCCCTCTACTCACCCACACCCCCTGTTATTCTGCGGCAACGGCAGCCTCACACTGCAGCGAACCAGTGAAACCTCGTACTCCTCTACGCGTGGGCATCCACTGCCGCATCTTCCCCGGCTCCGCGTCGTCCCCTTCCTAGGCCTCGCCGTCGTCCACTGCCCTGGTGCACTCGGTGCGGCGTGGTCAAGGAATAGCTTCCATCGAACGTGGACTGTACGTGGAGAGGCTGACAGCTGGGTCCACGGCCGCAGCAAGGAAGTGCCTCCTTATTACGTGCAAAATAATTATTCCTCCACCTGACAGCGGGACCCACCGGACGGGCCACCGTATTTTGCCCCCTGACTGCTGGGACCCACCAGCTACATCTTCGCACGCAAGGCAGTCGGGACCCACCTAGTCGAAGCGTACGTAGCATTGTCTTTTTTTGCGGGGGTACGTAGCGTTGTCATTCTGGTTGCGAACGTGTATGTACATATATGCTGGTCGATGTAGAGGCGCGCACGTGTCGTAGTAGAGGCGGCCAGGGTGCAAGAAAGAAAATACGGCCACGTATGTGTACATACGGGTGGGGTCTCGAACGCCTACTCGCGCATACGTACGGCCAGGGCTCTTGTATATGGCTGGGTCAGAACGGAGAAACAACGTCGTCGTTGTGTTCATGGGGAGGCAACGGAATGCGTCGTGTTCATGGGGAGGCAACGAAACGCGTGGGAGCCAACCGGCTGGGTCGGAACGGAATGCGTGGTCGTGTTCATCGGGAGGGCTTGGACGGAACAGGCGATGGAAACGAGGCCTGGCATACCGCACAACGGAGGAAACGGCCTTGTGTTCGACCGGCCACGTTCGAAATGGGATCATGTTCATTGGGAGGGGTCTGGCGTACCGCAAAACGGAGGAAACGTACCTCCTACGGTCGAAACGGGGGTCCTGTTGATCGGGAGGGGTGTGGCGTACCGCAAAACGGACAAAACGGACTTGTGTTGGAGCGCTACGGTCGAAACTGGGGTCCTGTTCATTGGGAGGGGTGTGGCGTACCGCAAAACGGGACTCCACGGGATACTGTTCATCTCCACCGTCGACCCCCTCCAGCCTCCACGAGCTACTGTTCATCCACCGTCGACCTCCTCCAGCCTCCACCTGCGATTGTTCATCCACGGGCTCCTGTTCATCCAGCCTCCACCGGGCGCTACTCCACCGGCTACTGTTCAACCACCCCTCCATCGTCTACTGTTCATCCAGCCCTCCACACCACGGGGTCCTGTTCAACCACCCCTCCACGGGTACCCCTCCACTATCTACTGTTCATCCAGCCCTCCACACCACAGGGTCCTGTTCAACCACCCCTCCACCGTCTACTGTTCATCCAGCCCTCCACACCACAGGGTCCTGTTCAATGACCCCTCCACCGTCTACTGTTCATCCAGCCCTCCACACCACGGGGTCCTGTTCATCCACCCCTCCACGGGCACCCCTCCACCGTCTACTGTTTATCCAGCCCTCCACCACACCACGGGGTCCTGTTCATCCAGAGGTAACGCCACCACTCACTGTTCATCCAAACCCCCCCGCAACGCTCACTGTTCATCCCATCGATCGGCTTTAGTTAGCAGTAGTAGCGAAGGAATCGCTCGATCGGGTTCAGTTAACAGCCATCGATCGATCGCTCGGGTTCAGTAACGCATAGCCTTCAGTGCAATCGCTCGGGTTTAGTTAGAGCCCAACGCCTCGCTCGGGTTCAGTTAGAGCGAACGCCTCGCGCACACGCGCGTACGTGTGCGAGAGAAACATGCACCGCTCGGCCCCCGACCTCCCACCGTAACCGGGAACTCCCCGAAATTTTCCTTGCCCTGGCTTCTACCACGGTTTTTTCCGTCATGGACGGCCCAAAGAATGTCATGCAGCTGCGTCTCCGGCCCGCCCAGGACGAAAAGCCCATTTTCTGTCATGATTTTTTGTCATAGAAGTAGGAGCCCACCACATCTATGATGATACCGGGTTTTGTCACAATTATTGTCATAGAAGTGTCATATGTATGACAGAAAAAAAATTCCGTTCGGCCCAAAATGTCACGGATGTGTCTTTTTGTAGTGCTAAATGCATGCACACCCAGGGAAAGGAACCCTTAATGGAACTATTCTCTCTAGAAGATGTTTCTTATGATATCAATGTAATATAACATAGCTAGCCGGATACAACTTGTCTGTTCAAGCAACTATGACCCCTACGCCTAGTTTTCCAAGCATACCCTGGCCTATTCGGCCGCGACCGTATTCGGAAACACTCCGCACCTTAGAGTCCGGAGGTTGAAGCAAAAAGATCTGCCATGACAAATGATATACAATTCAGCTAGATGAGGGAAGTACACAGTCGCTTGGACTCGAACACCTCTTCCTCTACACCTTCCAATAGGCAGTCTAACTTACAATCCTGCTGAGAATATTTGGCGGCCACTGCTACTTGGTCATATACTATACTAACGGGAATTTCTTCCCCATTCGGCCCTACCGGCCCGACCCGAGCCATGTGATTAGGATCCAGCTTGGTATAGCGCGTCTTCACCATGGCCCAGGCCTCTCGTGCACCCTCTCGGCAGGCAGATATCTTCCACAGCCGGATACGCCGCCGCGCTCCCTTGAATAGCTCTACCAGCTTCTCCATGCTTCCTGGAGGGGAGCCGGATGGCCATAAAGCCTTGGCTACACTCCGCATAGCCTGTCGAGCCTGCTCGTGCAACTGCAACAGCTCCTGCAGAAGATCATTTGATGATCCAGACACTTCGCCTTTGGGGTGGTTCATTAACACACCTGCAATCACAGCTATATCAGCTATCGCTACCTACAAATTATTGTAAGGTAAAAGCGATCACATATTGAATATGCCGCCTCGGAGCTTCTTGTTCTCCTTCACAGAGTCGGCCAGTTGCGCTCGCACATCTTTCAGTTCTTCGCCTAAGTTGATGTCTGAATCCTGAAGTTCCTTTTTCTCTTCAACGATCTTCATCAATACACGCTCGCCCACTGCTAGCAGCTTTTTGGCTCTGTGTTCTTCGCTTCGAGTGGCATCAAGCTGCTCTTGTACTTGGTCTAAACGACCCAACACAAAGATTAGAACCCAGATTCACACTATTGGTGTAGCCTTATGAATCTTTGATGGAGGAAAATATTACCTGGAGATGCCTTGTATTTCTCTAGTTCGGCGTTAGCAGCAAGCAGCTGGTGTTGTCACTTTTCTAGTTCCTGAGCCAGCTAGGTATTCTTCTCCGTAAGAACCTAGTTGTACATTGATCCTTAAATCAGTTGATTCAACTCCTTTAAGTCTCGGGGGCTACTGGCATATGGTTGTCACAGTCAGACAAAGCGAATTTACCTGCACATCTTTCAGATGTTGCTTTGTGGCCCTGCTAATCCCATCTCGAGTAGCCCGGATGTATGCATCGGCTGCATTGAAGGCGTTAAACGACTCTTCCGAAAAGCCAGGATCTCGTAAAATGGCCCGGCGGTGCCGATGATTCATAGCACTCTCCACTTCCAAGTTGGTGAGGGATACATCGTCCGAGTCCTCGGCTGGAGGACAATCCGGCGTCGCCCCTACATCAGCCCCCATCTTCACGACGGGATTTGAATCCTGACTGTCGGAAGTACAGCCGCTCGGACCACGGGATGTAGTCCGGCGTGCCTTCCTCCTGGCAAATGAAAACGGAAAGGTCACGGTTGGACGTGACTGCTCAGGGGCAGGTTAGCGAATTCATACCTCCTCGATGAAGGCGTGGCCGCGTCTTCATTTAGTTTCCTCTTGGAAGGATTGTCCAGCCCGGGAGCCGATCTCTTCGAAGCCGCCGAACGTCCCCCCTGTGAAGCACAGCGATACGGTGCGATGGGTGAGACGGAGTAAGAGCACTCTTTTAGAGAAGATGATTTCTTAATTATTTACATGAGAAGCAGGAAGAAGGCCGGGATAGTCTGCGGTGATGGCCACGTCGGTGCCGTCGTAGCTTGTCTGGTAGAACACTCCCTCCGCAAGCACCACAAATATATCTGGATCCTCTTCGAACCCGGGATCTAGCTCCCGGATGTGGTCCTCCGGCTGTAGGGCGAGACTATAAAATCCCTCGGTGACCTTTTGCTAGTGCTGTCATAAGCAAATGATCTAGAAGTTTATCAAAGGCAATTCGGAGATGGAAGAAGTAAAAATGGAGGGGTCGGGCCTTACCCAGTTGGGAGGGTTATACATAGAGTACCCGCCTCCAAATTTGATGTGGAGGAATTACTTTTCCTCCCCTTTGAACAGTTCGGCTAATATCTTAGCCAAAGCGGCAGGGGTATCCGGACCTCTCCGGCCGCAACGAGAAGCGTCGTCCTCCCCATTATAGTGCCACATGGGTAGCCCTCTGTATTGGAGCGGCTGAACCCCTCGCGCTATGGAAATCGCCATAACCTCGATTACTGTGAGTCCGGACCGAGTGAGCTCTCTTATCCTGCTCATCAGCTAACGAACCTCTGTGTCGTTTTCCTCTTCAAGACTCCGGGGATGCCAACTGTGGCGTTTCTTCAGCGGGACGTGAGCAAATTCAGGAAGACCCTTTCGAATCGGGTCAGGAAGTGCAACGTCCTCTATATAAAACCATTCGGAGGGCCATTTATCAGGTGCCTTCCTTGGTGTGCCGGATGGATATCCGGTATCGGCGACGCGCCACACTTCGGCTCCGCCCACTTCAAATATTGACCCTTCGTGATTGCGCGGGACGAGACAAAACAGCTTCCTCCACAACTCAAAGTGAGCTTCGACGCCCAAGAAAAGTTCGCATAAAGCGATGTAATCCGCAATGGCAGAATAGAGGCCGGCGTAAAGTTGTGCAGCTGGAGGCCGTAATATTCCAGAAGCCCTCGGAGGAACGGATGGATTGGAAATCTAACGCCTCTTAGCAGGTAGGGGACAAAACACACTCGCTCCCCCCGGACGGATTGGGGAGGTCCTCTGCCTGAGTCCCCTCATTGAAGGAAGCTAGCCCCGATCGAACAGGGACTAGATCTGCATGGGGAAGGAACCCCTGCGTTTGCAACTTCGTCAAACGGCTATGAGACACGAAACACCTCTCCCACTCGCCTTCCTCTGGGCCGGGACGAGCGGAGGATCTTGGAGCACTAGTCATGCCGGAATGGTTTATCCTAAGCAGTCTCTGGGGATTTCTTCTTTGTAGCGCTGAATGGATCTGGGATCCAATCTCTTTAAGTAGGCGCTCTTCTTCACATGATGGGGTGTTATTCGTAAAAATACTCTGACATTCCACATTCGCTCAACACGTGGAGGACAAAGATTATTCAACGCACAGAAGCCAAGGAGGCGACATTGGATCAATGGCCGAATACATTACTTGAGATCATCAAAGGGAGAACCCGCCTTGCAATGCTGAAGACAACATGTTTGCCGAGCACCTCGCTATTGAAGACTGGTTCGGGGGCTACTGAGGGAGTCCTGGACTAAGGGGTCCTCGAGCGTCCGGCCTGTTATCCGTGGGCCGGACTGATGGGTTGTGAAGACATGAAGATCGAAGAATGCATCATGTCTGGATTGGACTCTGCTTGGCGTGGAAGGCAAGCTTGGCGATCGAAGATTCCTTCTTATGTAACCGACTCCATGTAAACCCTAGATCCCTTCGGTGTCTATATAAACCGAAGGGGTAGTCCGGAAAGGGCAACACATATATACTCATTACCATACCTACATATGCTAGACTTCTAAGGTTTAGCCATTATGATCTCGTGGTAGATCAACTCTTGTAACACCCATATTCATCAATATCAATAAAGCAGGACATAGGGTATTACCTCCATAGAGAGGGCACGAACCTGGGTAAACATTGTGTCCCCTGTCTCCTGTTACCATCGATCCTAGACGCACAGTTCGGGACCCCCTACCCGAGATTCGTCGGTTTTGACACCGACAGCTGCCCTCACAGAGCATGAAAAAACTCGGCATCACCACTTTATGCCTCCTTATAGGTACATTGTGCTGATGCATCCACTGTCGCATGTACTTATACCAACCTTTTGCAGTTGTTAATGTAAAGGCACATGTAAAATGAAGCAATCACATTGTTACCTTAAGGACATGTCTAACAAGTGTTATTGTTAATCTAATGCCTCCAGTATGATGCAATTAAATTGTGTTACAAGTGGTACTCCTGTTGTTTTCCCCAGTATGATAAGTAAGTTGCTTCTTTACGCTGCTGAGTGACCTGGTGTCCCCATGGTCCCATGCCCTTTAACCAACTCTTTAGCTGTTGTTGATTTACTGTATCTAGTAAACAAGCAATTCCACCATTCACTAGTGCAGAACCGGGCAATAGCACCGGTCTGTAAGGCCCTTTAGTGCTGGTTTGGTAACCGGCGCTAAAATGTAGGCACTAAAGGCCCCCCCTTTAGTACCGGTTCAGCACAAACCGGTGCTAAAGGGCAACCATGTGGCACGAGCCAGCTTCGGGGGCAGGGAGCCCTTTAGTACCGGTTGGTGTCACCAACCGGTATTAAAATGTTGGGGGGTTTGGGGTTTATGATTTCTTTTTCATTTAATTTTGTGTTTTCCATTTAATTCTTTTTCGTTTGCTGGTATTTTACGATACTACATATTGTACACGTTATGCATATATATAAATAGAATTTCTAGTAGAACCGATCATAATATATATATATATATCATCGAATGTCTCACAACCACCATAATTAATTCACACATATATACACACATGTATATATATACATATATACAATTTCTCCTAATTGGTGCCTTCGGAGCCAGTGGCATTAGCCTAGCTAATTGGTGCCTTCGGAGCATGATAACAATTGGAAGTGGTTCATGGGGGCGGGAGTGGGTAATAGTATTCTCCTTTGAGATCTATGACCTGGTCGAGCAAAAATCCCGCTATTTCCTCTTGAATTGCTTCTATGCGGTCCTGTGCTAGGAGCTTGTCCCGCACCTCTTTGAACTGTTAAGAAGGAGATCAATATGCATGTGTGTTAGTTGTGTGACTAGATATCGATAATGGTGTAAAAATTGTGAATAGTGTTCTGACAATCGATATCGTACCCACTCCTATCTTTGAGATTTGCTCCTTTCGGACGCCATCATGCGAATGTTCTCGCAAACATAGTATGCACATAGATCATTCCCCGGCACCTGCTTCAGGGCCTTTACGAGAATGGAATTTTGATCAGATAATAATTAATCAAGCATGATAATTAAAGAGATGGCAGCTAGCTAGTACTACTTAATTACTTACCTTGGGTCGATACCATTTCAGACTTTGTTTCCATGGGCCTGGAGTGACCCTGATGAACTTTGCCCAAGCCCTGCCCACTGACAAAGAAAATGAATAAATGGTTTATTAAATAGTTGTTATCAGGAAATGACGAACTAATTAAATAGGCCGAGATATAGTTAATAATGATTGAAATTACCTGTTGACTATCCCGTTCATGATGGTGTAGTCACTTGCTTTCTTAAGTAGCGAGTCTAGTACTTCAACTGTTCCTTCATCAACTTTAATGATTAACAAGATCCAGTGATATCTGCATGCACACACGTTTGCATGTCTTAATTAAGCGGGCATATGTAAGCAAAAACATGTAGCTATAGCTAGTAGGGAAAAACAGAATTTGTAGTACAAGACAGTGTGACTCACTTGAAGTTGTAAGGAAGTAGTATATCTTCATTGTATTTGAGTTCCTTGAAGAACTGTAGCATGCTTTCCTCTACACATTTTGCGTGGTATGGATCTAATTTCCATGTGTATTCATTAATGGTATTTGGGTCAACGAACCCAATGCCATAGCGTCCACCTTTTTTCATTTCATAAATCTTCATCCTGCATAATACCACAGAAAAGAATATAGTGAGGATAATTACAGGTAATGATTGATCAAAATGATCAGCTAGCTTGAGACTTAAATTACAGAAAGGAATCACTTACAGACAATAGCAACTAACGGTAGATTTGTCGAGTGCGTCTTTATTGTATAGCTGAAAAAGTTCTGAATACTCAACGGTCACAGCTTTATTATGGTAGTAATGCTCCTCGTTGACATTCACCATGAGGGACTCTCGATTGGAAATCTTGGTAATGTCCATGTACCATTGATGCAATGCATACATTCTCGTTGGGAGCTTATTGACCTCCTCTGGCTCGACCAAAGGTTGGCCCCGGGCATATTTCCGTTTTATTTCCTCCTCTCTAGTCGGAGACATGGGCTCGATATCGAGGAGTTGTCCAACAGTGATCCCAATCGATTCAGCCTGCGCAATATGCTCCTCGGTTATTACCACATCGCCCACCCCGGGAACGTTAACGGTTTGCCCACAATAATATTGGGCGTGCCTACTCTCATGTGTTGTTGGCACAACAAGCGGGGGGGGGTTGATTGCGCTGCCTGTTCTCCCAAATGGGGAACGGTTTTACCGCATTTTTTGCCAGCTGATTTGCTCGAGCTCGAGCTCGCCTCTTTCTGTAGACCTGCTCGATTTAACTTCCTGAGGTGGCGCTCATAGTCTATGTCAACAGGCTTGGGAGCTGGTGGTCTAGCCATACGAATGAAGTGGTCAATCTTTTCCACAGGCACTTTCTCCCTTGGTGGCGGTGGCGGTTTCAGTGCAAAATGGGCTTCCACCTCGGCCTTCGATATGGCTACGTTTTCCTCCTCGGACTTGTCGTAAGGCCTCTGTGGAAGAGGCGCGAGGCTTGGACCATATTGAAATCGCTTGCCTCCGCCTGTACCTGCAGTACTACCTCGACTTGTACCGCTACGCACCATAGCCAAGGCGGCTCTCTTCCGTGATTGCTGAGGCGGTGAAGACGGCTGACGTGGCTGAGTTGGAGGAGGAGGAGTGGCCTGAAGCTGTGCCGGACTTGGAGGAGGAGTGGCCTGAAGCTGTGTCGGACTTGGAGGAGGAGTGGCCTGACGCTTTGTCAGACTTGGAGGAGGAGTGGCCTGAAGTTGTGCCGGACTTGGAGGAGGAGTGTCCTGATGCGTTGGTGGACTTGGAGGAGCGGGAGTCTGCTGACTCGGTGGTGGACTACGACGAGGAATCGGATGACGCGGTGTCGGTGGCCTTCGAAAGATGATGCAATCCTTTCTCCATAGGATGATACGATGGTTGGCCTCTCCTAGTGTGTGCTCATCGTCACCTCCAGGAATATCGAGCTCTAGCCCCGAATATTGGTCCACCACCTCATCAACCAAGACACGAGCATAGCCCACTGGAATCGGGTTGCAATGGAAGGTTGCCTCGGGGGGATTTGTAAAAGCAAGGGCGTCCGCCACCTTCATGGATATGTTCTTCATTTTGAAGTGTAGCTCGCAGTTAGTGTTCTCCATGATGTCATCCATTGGGTAGCTATCCAGCAATGCGTCGCCCGGGGCGGAACCCATGCTGCTTCTCGGCATGGATGGGATGGTGCTATCCATTGGTGGATCATCCGCTAGCTGCTGAGACCCCCTTTGCTGGCTAAGTGAGTCGATCTGCTCCTGCTGCCGCTCGAATTTGATTGCCAAGTCCACGTGCGCTGATTCTAGGCCTTGAAGGCATTCATAGTCTAGCTTCCTCTGCTCCTCCTCCATCTTCCTCTTCTTCTCCTCCGCAATCTTCTTTCTCGCACGGGTTCTGTAGTCGGTGTTCCAGTCCGAAAACCCCTCATACCACGGAATAGCGCCCATGCCTCGTGTTCTTCCTGGGTGTTCAGGATTTCCCAGGGCACGCGTAAGCTCGTCGTTCTCTCTGTTGGGCTTGAACAACCCAGATCGAGCCTCTTCTATTGCAACAAGTAGCTTATCTCCGGCTCCATCTAGACATGCCTTCTTGGAAACTTTGCCTGTCTTCGGGTCCAACTCCCCCCCATGCGCATAGAACCAAGTCCTGCACCTGGGGGGCCAGCTCAATGTTTCTGGAGTGACACCTGCATCCAGCATCTCTTTCTCAGACTTATCCCACTTAGGCATTCCCACCGCATAGCCACCTGGCCCCAGCTTATGGAACTTATCCTTTTTTGCGGCATTGGCCTTGTTTATTCTCGACCGTTCCTTAGATAATTCCGAATCCTTGAATTTCACGAAATCGTCCCAATGAGCACTTTGGTTCTCTAGTGTTCCCTCGAATACTGGAGTCTTCCTTCCTCCGTTGACGTACTTAGCCCATTCACGAATCTTGTGGTTCTTGAATGCAACCACCATCTTCCTAAGAGCAGCGTCCTTGACTTTCTCCACATCTGTATTTGTGAAATGATCTGGTAGGGTGAAATGTTCCATGAGCGTTTCCCAAAGCAACTGTTTTTGTCAGTCGTCGACAAAAGTAACTCCTGGACGTGGCTTTGATGGCTCTCTCCATTCTTGAAGGGAGATCGGGAGTTGGTCCTTCACAAGAACTCCGCACTGACGAACGAACTTGTCCGCGATCTTCTTAGGCGCGAATGGTTCGCCATTAGGTCTGATTGCCTCGATATTGTACTTTACGCCCTCCTTCAACTTTTTGTTCGGGCCTTGTTTCGTCCTGTTGCCTGAAGATTTGCTCGATCCGGATGGCTGAAAGAAGAAAGATCGATTCGTTAATATATCTTCAAGTCATTTAAAACATGTGATGATCACCAGATGCCTGCTTATATAAATATATATACCTCGTCGGTCTTTGTTGTTTCAAGATCAACATTTTCTTCGTCATGTTCATAGTTCACGACTTCATCAATTCGGTCGCCGCGATCGAATATCATATCACCCTCCCCGGTGTTGTTTAGATATTCGGAGCCATCATAATCTTCTTCATTCTGATCATCATCTGGCCCACGAGGATTGCGTATGATATTGAACAGGGCCTCTTCTCCCTCTCTGTCGGTATTGTCCGCCATAGGTTTTGTTTAACTAATCCAAAAGATATATATTCAAATTACAATGCATGGATGCAATCAATTAATAAGGAAAAACAGAATCAATCATAGTACATAATAAGCATCATCAAATATAATCTCGAATACATCGTCTCGAAAAATAGATATAATCTCAAATACATCGTCTCGAATAATAGATATAATCTCGAATACATCGTCTCGAATAATAGATATAATCTCGAATACATCGTCTCAAATAATATATAATCTCGAATACATCGTCTCGAATATTATATATCGAGTACATCACTGGCTAGGTAGCTAATAAAGATCGAATACTACAGAAGAATCTAGGACACTCGTGGTTCCTGCGGCGCGGGCGGTGGACACCCAAAGAGAAGGAACCCTCACAGGATCATAGCTGAAGTGAGATCCCTGAAGAAACTGCCAGGTATTGGAGAACCTGCCGCCCTCTAACGCAACCATGTAGCGATGGACATGCTCGTTTTCCTCCCTGACACGGCGACGTACCACCTCCGGCGGGGCTGGCTCCCTCCGCACCGACACTGGCCCACGCGAACGCCACCAAACGAGATCAGGGTCGATGACGGGACCCGGGGCCGGGTTCCTCATCAAGCGGCGCGCCCCTCCAGGCAGCACCTCCCACTGCCAGCCCGGCGGAGCCCAGTCCCGGACATGGGTCAGCCGGACGTCGTCGCGGATGGGTCGACGGCGAGGATGCGAGCCGGGCATCGTCGAGAATAAATACTAGCTATATGCCCGCAAAAAGTAACATTTTTTTAATGATTGGATTTTGATAACTAAAATTTCTAACATTTCTATATAACTAACATTCCTATAACATTTCTAACAATGCTATATAACTAACATTTCTATAACATTTCTAATATTTCTATAACTAAAAAATAGAAAGAAAAAAATTATAACATTTCTATATATATAACTAACCTTTGTATAACATTTCTAATATTTCTATAACTAAAAAAAGAGAAAAATTTCTAACTTTTTTCTAACTATTTCTATAACTAAAAAACAGAAAAATTTCTAACAATTCTAACTATTTTATAACTATTTCTATAACTAAAAAACAGAAAAATTTCTAACAATTCTAACATTTCTAACAATGCTATATAACTAACTATTTCTATAACTAAAAAAGAAAAATTTCTAACAATGCTATGTGTGTGTGTGCTCACCGGCGAGGCGAGAGGCGACGGGGGGCGGCGACCGGTGCGGCGACGATGGGGACAGGGACGGGGCGGTGACGACGGGGACGGGACGGGGACGCGGCGGCGGTGACGGGGACGGGGACGATGCGGGACGGGCCGGGACGGCACGGCGGTGACGACGGGGACGACGGGGACGGGGACGACGGGGATGGGGGCGGCAACGAGGGTTATGGAGACGGGGGCGGCGGGCGACGGGGCAGAGGAGAAGAAGCAGAGGAGAAACTGAAATTTTTGAAGTGTTTAGTTATATAGGATGGACCTTTAGTACCGGTTGGAGCCACCAACCGGTACTAAAGGCCTGTTTTGGCCAGGCCAAGCGGCGGGAACCGCACCCCCTTTAGTGCCGGGTGGTGGCTCCAACCGGTACTAAAGGCCCCCCCTTTAGTACCGGTTGGTGCTACCACCCGGCACTAAAGGGGGTGCGCTGGCGCAGGTGCGGTGCAAAATGTTTAGTCCCACCTCGCTAGCCGAGGGGCGTCCGCACTGGTTTATAAGCCCCAGTGCGGTAGCTCCCTCGAGCTCCTCTCCAAAGCAGGCCTACTGGGCCTAAATGTTCTATGCTGCCATGTGGGCCTACTGGGCCTTTGCGGGCCTGCATCCTGGCCCAACAACAGATTGGGTTTCTAGTCGTATGCAGGCCGCTGTGGCGCAGTAGGTGGGCTTTTTTTCTTTTTTTTGCTTTATTTATTTTTGTTTGAGTTGTTTTTTGCTGTATTTAGAGTTTCTTTGTGAATATTTTTGCTTTAGGTACAAAAAAATTACAAACTTTCTGTTAGTACCGGTAGTTTACAAATTTGAATAGTTTAAATTTTGATTTATTTGAAATTTGTGTGAATCACTAGTTTGTGAATAACTTAACTTTGAGAATAGATTTTTCAGTGATTCTTTTTTCTTATGTTTAATATTAGTGTGTTTTATCATTATATTCAATTTGGTAATGCTTAGGTTATTTAAAAAAATGAAATGCCTTTTGTAATGGATGAGTTTTCGTCCGAAACCCTGATACTTCGAAAGAGATTGTCCATTTAGTACACGAAGTGCATCCAGTTTTTGCGGTAACCCTCTCTACTTTTTTGCACATTCTATGTGGGTGAAATTATGATACCATGCCAACTTTCAACCTTTTCTGAGTTCATTTGAAATGCTTTTCAATTTCAGGGTCATTTAGCTTAAAAAATCAGTAAAGGCATGAAAGAATTTGTTTGCACATAAAATTTCTTCGCGTTTCAAATGCCAAAACACATAACTACCCTAACTATTACAGAGATTCCCTCCTGGGTGTGAAACATAGAAGAAAGTGATGATAGTGAAGTCGATCACATCCCAGATCTTTGGGTGTGAAACTTTTTCTTCACGTGTGTCCCTTTGCGCCGTAACCATGGAAAATCTTCATCATTTAACGGGATGCTCGGGTCAATATTCACTGTGAATGGAGCAATTTCATCAAACTTTTCATAATCTTCTGACATGTTTGTCTTGTCATCCACTCCCATGATGTTTCTCTTCCCAGAAAGAACTATGTGCCACTTTGGCTCATCGTACGATGCATTCGCTTCCTTATCTTTTCTTTTTCTTGGCTTGGTAGACATGTCCTTCACATAGAAAACCTGTGCCACATCATTGGCTAGGACGAATGGTTCGTCTGCATACGCAAGATTGTTGAGATCCACTATTGTCATTCCGTACTGCAGGTCTTCCGTTACCCCGCCTCGTGTCATATTGACCCATTTGCACCGAAACAAAGGGACCTTCAAACCACGTCGATAGTCAAGTTCCCATATGTCCTGTATATAACCATAATATGTTTCCTTTCCTGTCTTGGTTTCTACATCAAAGCGGACACCACTGTTTTGGTTGGTGCTCTTCTTATCTTGGGCGATCGTGTAAAATGTATTACCATTTATCTCGTACCCTTTGAAAGTCATTATATTCGAAGATGGTAACTGGGACAGCAAGTACATGTCATCTTCAATAGAGGTGTCATGCATGGTACGTGTCTGCAACCAGCTGGCGAAACTCCTGGTTTGTTCATGTGTAATCCAGTCATCAGACCGCTCCGGGTGTTTGGAGCATAGCAAATTCTTGTGTTCATCCATATACGGAGCCACCAAGGCGGAATTCTGTAGAACTGTGTAGTGTGCTTCAATGAGAGAATGTCCGTCCATACATATTATTTGTTCCCCTCCTAGCGTGCCTTTTCCATCCAGTCTGCCCTTATGCCGCGATTCAGGAACACCAATCATCTTAAGGTCAGGAATAAAGTCAATACAAAACCCAATGACCTCCTCATTTTCATGGCCCTTGGAGATGCTTCCTTCTGGCCTAGCACGGTTATGAACATATTTCTTTAAGACTCCCATGAACCTCTCAAAGGGGAACATATTGTGTAGAAATACAGGACCCAAAACGTTAATCTCTTCGCATAGGTGAACTAGGACGTGCATCATGATGTTGAAGAAGGATGGTGGGAACACCAACTCGAAACTGACAAGACATTGCACCAAATCATTCTCTAACCTTGGTATGATTTCTGGATCGATTACCTTCTGAGAGATTGCATTGAGAAATGCACATAGCTTCACAATGGCTAATCGAACGTTTTCCGGTAGAAGCCCCCTCAATGCAACCGGAAGCAGTTGCATCATAATCACGTGGCAGTCATGAGACTTTAGGTTCTGGAACTTCTTCTCTGCCATGTTTATTATTCCCTTTATATTCGACGAGAAGCCAGACGGTACCTTAATATTAAGCAGGCATTCAAAGAAGATTTCCTTCTCTTCTTTGGTAAGAGCGTAGCTTGCATGACCCTGATGTATGCCGTCTTTTCCGTGCATACGTTGCTGGTCCTCCCATGCCTCAGGTGTATCTTTTGTCTTCCCATACACACCCAAGAAGCCAAGCAGGGTCACACAAAGATTCTTCGTCACGTGCATCACGTCGATTGCGGAGCGGACCTCTAGGTCTTTCCAATAGGGCAGGTCCCAAAATATAGATTTCTTCTTCCACATGGGTGCGCGTCCGTCAGCGTCATTCGGAACAGGTTGTCCGCCAGGACCCTTTCCAAAGACCACCTTCAAATCCTTGACCATATCATGTACATGAGCACCAGTACGGTGGCGATGCTTCGTCCGGTGATCCGCCTCACCTTTGAAATGCTTGCCTTTCTTTCTTATGGGATGCCTGCTCGGAAGAAATCGACGATGTCCTAGGTACACATTCTTCTTACAATTAGCCAAATATATACTGTCGGTATCGTCCAAACAGTGCGTGCATGCGCGGTATCCCTTGTTTGTCTGTCCTGAAAGGTTACTGAGAGCAGGCCAATCATTGATGGTCACGAACAGCAACGCCTTTAGGTCAAATTCTTCCCCCATGTGCTCATCACACGCACGTACACCTGTTCCATTCCACAGTTGTAAGAGTTCTTCAACTAATGGCCTTAGGTACACATCAATGTCGTTGCCGGGTTGCTTAGGGCCTTGGATGAGCACTGGCATCATAATGAACTTCCACTTCATGCACAATCAAGGAGGCGGGTTATACAAACATAGAGTCACAGGCCAGGTGCTATGGTTGCTGCTCTGCTCCCCAAAAGAATTAATGCCATCTGCGCTTAGACCAAACCATACGTTCCTTGCGTCATCTGCAAACTCCTTCCCGTACTTTCTTTCGATTTTTCTCCACTGCGACCCGTCAGTGGGTACTCTCAACTTTCCGTCTTTCTTACGGTCTTCTCTGTGCCATCGCATCGCCTTGTCATGCTCTTTGTTTTGGAACAAACGTTTCAACCGTGGTATTATAGGAGCATACCACATCACCTTGGCAGGAATCTTCTTCCTGGGGCGCTCGCCCTCGACATCACCAGGGTCATCGTGGCTGATCTTATAGCGCAATGCATCGCATACCGGGCAAGCGTTCAAATCCTCGTACTCACGGCGGTAGAGGATGCAATCATTAGGGCATGCATGTATCTTCTGCACCTCTAACCCTAGAGGGCAGACAGCCTTCTTTGCTTGGTACGTAATCTCGGGCAATTCGTTGTCCTTTGGAAGCATATCCTTTATCATTACCAGCAACTTTCCAAATCCCTTGTCAGATACACCATTCTCTGCCTTCCATTGCAGCAATTTCAGTGTGGTGCCCAGCTTTTTCTTGTCACCTTCGCAATTCGGGTACAACAATTTTTTGTGATCCTCTAACATGCGATGCAACTTCTTCTTCTCCAAATCACTTGCGCAGTTTCTCTTTGCATCGGCAATGGCCCGACCTAGATCATCAACGGGCTCATCCGATGCCTCTTCTTCAGCTTCTTCCCGCATTGCCGGCTCAGCTTCTTCCCGCATTACCGGCTCAGCTTCTTCCTCATTGTTGTATCATCGTATTCAGGGAACCCATGGCCAGGATAGTTGTCGTCGTCCTCTTCTTCTTCATTGTCTTCCATCATAACCCCTTTTTCTCCATGCTTGGTCCAAACATTATAGTGGGGCATGAAACCGGACTCAAACAGGTGGACGCGAATGGTTCTTGATGTAGAGTAATTGCGACCATTCTTACAGCCAGCACATGGACAATGCATAAAACCATCCGCTCGCTTGTTTGCCTCAGCCGCAAGCAGAAAAGTACGCACGCCATTAATGAACTCGGGAGAGCATCGGTCATCGTACATCCATTGTCGGCTCATCTTCAATACACAACACCGAAAACATCAAATTAATACAATACATAAAGTTCATACATAAAGAGCATACAACACTTCAATGCAACAAACAAATAACTCTCTAGCTAAAGAATTTAAATGCAACAACAAATGCGGTCAAGATCGCAACTAAGGTAACAATTGATCCAACAGCATAATGATACCAAGCCTCACTATGAATGGCATATTTTCTAATCTTTCTAATCTTCAAGAGCATTTTCTCCATCTTAATCTTGTGATCATCGACGACATCCGCAACATGCAACTCCAATTCCATCTTCTCCCCCTCAATTCTTTTCAATTTTTCCTTCAAATCCTCGTTTTCTCTTTCAACTAAATTTAACCTCTTGACAATAGGGTCGGTTGGAATTTCGGGTTCAACTACCTCCTACATACAAATATCTATGTCAACTTGATGGGCATAATTTGTCATAAACACGAAATGCAATGAATAGTTTTAAAAGAGAATATACCACATCCGAATCATAACCTGGACGAGGGCCGACGGGGACGGATATCAAAACCATGGCACTATGCATAACAAACAACATATGGGTAAGATAATTATACGAGTAACTATATATCCAAATCACACAAACATCATTTTTTATATAAAACTTCATGAACAAGAGGCTCACCACAAGGTGGTGCCGGCGACGGGACGTTGCGAGCGATCGACGGTGGTTACGACGGAGATTTAGAAGGTACTAAGTAAACCACACCTACATATGCAAAACTAAGTGTTATTTTTGACCTCAAATTGCATATAAATCAAATACTAGCACATATATATAATTCCTCCCAAATTACTAAACTCAAAAATCAATCACTATATAAAGCATTGCACGAGCTAATCTAGCAATGAGAGATGAAAGGAAAGAGTTGCTAACCTTTGTGATCATTTGAATGGATGGGGGCCTTCAAATCTTGGGCAAAATGTGTGTTGAGCTTGAGAGGAAGAGGGAAAAGAACAGAGAGGAGAGGGGAAAGGGGAAGAACAGAGCGAGCTCGGGTGGACGAAGGGTTTATGTAGGACGACCTTTAGTACCGGTTCGTGATACGACCCGGTACTAAAGGTGCTGGAGGGGCCCCGGACTAACAACATCCTGCCACCACTCACTTTAGTACCGGTTCGTGGCACGAACCAGTGCTAAAGGTTTGCCACGAACCGGTACTAATGAGAGCGGCCCGGCTAGCCGTTGGAACCAGCACTAATGTACACATTAGTGCCGGCTCAAATTCAAACCGGCACTAATGTGCTTCACGTTTGACCCTTTTTCTACTAGTGATTAAAGTAATCCCATATTTGACGAATGTCATAGTTGATCGTAATACTTCCGGTAACATGAAGCATTGCTGACGTTTTAAAGTTTCTCCTGTCCTTGTGTGATTGCCATGAACATAATTAAGATGCTTCTTTTCATTTCGTGTATGTTTCGTATATTCTTATTGACCAGCAACTGTTTACTTTCTATCTTTTTGTGTAGATACGGATATCCATTTCACCTTGTTGCTATTGTGACCTTTTGGTGAACTGCACAAAACACTTTTTTTGGAATGAGTGTCTTGTGAAGTTCAACTAAAATGTCACGTGGGCAACATCTCTCAATTTTGGTGGAACTACACAAAATGGTGATTGGAGTTTTCAAAATATCCATCAAATTCTGCTAGTAATCTCGTGCAACATTCTATTAGCTTTTGCAAGATGAGCCGTCACTGTCACCATAATGGCACTTTATTTTAGTGGAACTGCACAAAAGGATAAGAAAATTATAGTTGCACCTTACATGAGCACGACAGCCAACCTTAATGTTGTTGAATTTTAGTGCAACTACTAAAGAAGAACATGCCAGCTCACGAGAGCAAGTACTTCTTGCTAGATGAATGATGCAATCTTTGCTTCATTTCAGGGGAACTACAGAAAAAGGCGCATGAATTGAATCATGGAACTCTAGGCTGGCCTCATCCGAGTGGAGTTGCAGGTTCACCACATCGAGTCGTGGCGGCATAGGGCCCCTCACACTAGTCAGTAATGTCCTTTATCAACATGATTGTGCTTTGTCATACTATGCTAATGTTCTATTTTTTAAATAAAGCTATTCTATCACAATCTTTTCCCGTTTTGGAAATAAAGTTTGCTTCAATTAGTGCCACTATTATAGTAATCATGCTCTTTCTTATCTATGCAAACAGGAATACACAATTACAGATGTTGTGATGGTCGAGAGCATTCGCCAAGTTCTTGGGTTGTATGACACGGCTAGCCAAGATGGATTTAATCCTCATATTCAGTTTATCAAAAGGCTCTAATGGGTTGGTTCTGAATCTTGCAAGCTGGGAAACAATGAGATGTGTAGGCATCTTTGTTGTACTTATTGTTTGAACTTATTTGTTGGTTCTGAATCTTGCAAGCTGGGAATCAATGAGATGTGTAGGCATCTTTGATGTACTTATTATTTGAATCTTATTTGTTGGTTCTGAATCTTGCAAGCTAGGAAACACGACACGATGATGCAGATGACAGCAACCATAATAAACAGTTCAAACTTGGTAGTATTATGTGTGTGAAAGTGCGACAAATGTGCTGATCATGTGCATCCTGAGAATAATAATTCTAATTGTTGTGCATGTTGATCCCGTGGCACTGATAGAACGAGCCAATGCATTGCTTGTTTTAAGAATAAATTTATATTAAAGCTAATTAAATTTAAGTAAAGTGACCACTAACACTTGTTATTACAATATCAATACAGACCCGCTCGTGAACCGACGTGTGGCCGGAATAGGTTTCTTAATGGAGGCGTTTGAATGTGCCGAGGGTGCATGTTCTGCTGGGCGTGCAACAGACGAGGGAGGGGTGGTAACTGTTGTCGCATGTACACACTCAGTTTACTGTTGAATCCAGTTCCCCAAGAGCTGAAAAACGAACTGCTGCCGCCGCCTATCCACTTGTTCACTTCAAGAGACTCCAATTGCGATCCGAGGGGTGAGCCTACTGGATATGGACTTCAGCAAGGAGTTCACCGTTAAGTCACATGGCTGCATCAAGTTGAATGTGATGTACACCAACGATTCGGACTTGGTGAAGCTCTGCCTCGCCGAGTTCAAGCAGTACCTACACGACGAGAAAGCACAAGGTCGCGGGACTAGACCTTGTGCCCATCCATTCGTCTCCTGACAGGTACTAGCGGATCGCGGTCGCCCAAGTATGCGTGCGGAGCGAGGTTCTCGTCTACCACTGTTGTAGGGCTATCGGAGGTTCTGGAGCATTCGCTCGTTTCATCGGCAACGCAGACTGCACCTTCGCTAAGGTGGAGAGAAGGAAGAACGTGACGAGTCGTCCATCTGGTGCAACAAGCTTGTCGACATCCAAAAGCAATACAAGATCATCGACAACGGGCAGGAGAAGGACTCTGTGGTTGACCTTGCCGAGACCATCATCAACCCCTACTACGCCAACATGAAAGAAAACAACGATACCAAGGACCTGAACACGTGGGAGGTACCTCCGAATCTAGCTTACATAACCTACACGGCCAAGGACGCATACGCATGCTACGACATGTACAGGAGGATCTTGGACATGAGGGTGTGTCTACTTCCCGTAACCGACGAGTACACAGACAGCCGCAACATCATGATCAAGCGTGCCAGGAAGGTCTAGATGTCGTACTTTATCTGTTTATAAGCACCTTTATCATCTGAGTGTTTCATGCATTACCCTAAGTGTCGTAATTATCTGTTTTGTACGAAATATTTCTTCTAAAAACCCATTAACATATTTGCTTTTTAGTGGCTATTTTCTTATGTATATAACTAGTTCACTCGTCCGTTAAAAAAACTAGTTCACTCGGCTGTTGTGCTTTGAATCTCCTTCCTCCCAACGTATTCCTCTTCTGAGATGGACCCAGCAGGTCTCATACACAGACATATGGGACCAACCACCTATCCATTTGCATTTCTTTATTTTGTTCAATTTTTCGTCCTCTTCCTATACAGCGGTTGGCCATCATAGCCTATGGCGTTGGCCAGGTCATCCCTCTACTCCCCCACATTGTCCGGCGATGGCGGCTCCACCGACCCACCCTGCACCCAAACAAGTCAACCCTCGTACTCCCCTCCACCTGCGTCTTCCCCCGCTTCAGTCCGTTTGGTCTGAGGTCTCGATGTCGTCCTCCGCTTTGGTGCTCTCGTCACGGCGCCGCCGTTTGTTGTTCCCAACATGGTCAGTAAAACAAGAGATATCGGGAGACAACTATTCATTGAGAGGCTGACAGTCCCGGGCCCACCAGGTCCATGGCCTAGGTTTTGTTGTTTAACATGGGCAGCCCACGACATGTTTCAATGTTTTTTGGATCCAGCAGGTATCAAGCGGCCTCTGGGCCTCCCAACCTAGCTTGTCTATAACATTAGCAGCCCAAGCTATGTTTGGTTTTTCAAGACGACGCACATCTCAGTTCTATTTTTCTATAAGAATGCAAAACTAAACCTATGTTTTCCCTTCTATAATAGTATGTATATATACATATATATATATATATATATCTTATTTTATTACATACTCCCTCCATTTCTTTATATAAGGTGTAATATTTTTTTATAAAATTCCAGAATGTAAGGTGCATTTCTTCTAATTCCTCATATTCCCTTGTTAGCCCTCTAGAAAAATGGAAAGAATCTCTCTCCTGATTGTCTGTATATCTCGTTGTAGCAAAAGAAGGAATGTATCTCTCTGCCGATTGCATGCATCTCTTACTTTCTTGGACTACTTGATTTACTTACCATTAATCAACAAATTGCCGAGGGTAATTTAGTCCTAACATGTCTATAACTTCGTGCCTTGTTCACCGTGCTGAAAATAATACACCTTACATAACGGAACAGAGGGAGTATATATATAATAGAAACAACATAAGGTTCCGTTAAACCTGTCGTTCGTCCAACCATTTTATTGACCTTCCCACTTCCTTTATTTTTCGTTTTCATTAATCCTATATTTGAATTTTCTCCCACTTTTTTCCAATGTAAACTGAGTTTTCTCCCAGCACTTTCCCCTAAAACCAACTTAACTGTCCCACGTCTAGCCTAAATAATAATAATATCCCACGTCCTATTAACTCATCAAATTAAAATAATATTTTATTTCATAAATTGAAAGTTCTTACAAAATAATAATAATAATTGTTTATATATAACTTGGCAAGTTAACTCCTAGTGATCGCGTACATAAGCTTGCAAAGATTTTACCAATGCAGTAATAGACGTGCAATCATGTGTTTATGTTTTTATAACATTTCTCCGTCCAACCCAACATCATATTTGCACCCAGCTCAGCAAGTCCACGGATTTCAAGAAAATGCAAATGGGCTTTAAATTCTACCATATATATAAACGAGTTGCATAGATGTTACATCATTGTTTCACCCAGCCCATCAAATGGACTAAAAAATAAATGGACTGGCTGACATGTGGCCCAGTAGGTCGAAGCCTAAGCAAGGCGTTGGATTTACATCCAACGGCCGACATTCTTCTTCAATCTCTCGTCTTCTTCCACCAGCGTTGTCGGGACCGCCAGCTCCAGCCTCTGGCGTCCAGCGGCGTTGTTTTGCGTGCCTCGTAACGAGACGCTACCAACCCCGCCGACGGCCAGGCCATCCCTCCACTCCGCACCTACTGTTATTCTCTACCGAGTGTAGGCCCACCCCGCACCCGGACCAGTCAAGTTTCCCATTCCTCTTTGTCTACGACTCCACTGCCGCGTCTTCCCCATCTCGGGTCATTCCAATCTGGGGCCTCGTCGTCATCCACCGCCTCACTGCGCTCGGCCAGGCGTGGTCAACAAACGAGAGTCGTCAGAAGAGGATTGTACGTGGAGAGCCTGACCGCTGGGACCCATGAGGTCCATGGTCGCACGCAATGAAAGTTCCTCCTTATTAAGCTGTTTCCTCCCCCTGACAGCTGGGACCCATCGGTTGTATCTTCGCACGGAAGAAAGTGCCTCCTTGTTATGCAAAAAAACTATTCCTCCCGATGACAGTTGGGACCCGGCAGATTTGGTGGCTGACTTGTGGGCCTACTAAGCAGACGTGTACGCAGGGCTTTGTCAACTTAATCAACAAAAATATTCTAGCAACCGGACCATTAGATGTTAATCCAATAGCCATGCTCCTTCTTCAGCCTCTGTTCTTGCTCCTGTCTCCCGTGGGCGGCACCACGGCAGTGCTGCTGCGCACCCGAACCAGTTAAGTTTCCCACTCCTCTCCATCTGCGACTCCACTGTCGTGTCTTCCCCATCTCCGGGTCGTTCCAGTCTGGGGCCTCGCCGTCGTCCATCGACCTTGGTGCGCTCGGCACGGTGTGGTCAACGTGGTCAACAAACAAGAGTCATCGGAAGATGATTGTATGTGAGAGGCTGACAGTGGGGACGCACCACGCCCATGGACGCATGCATGCAACTGCATCCTTTTTACCCTGACAACGATGTTTTCTCCCCCTCACTGTTGGGACCCACCAGCTACATCTTCGCATGCAAGGAAGTGCGTCCTTATTACGGGCAAAAAATATCCCCCCTGATAGCTGGGACCCATCAACTATATCTTCGCACGCAAGGAAGTGCGTCCTTATCCTCCCTGACAGCTAGGACCCATCCGGCCGAAGGGTACGTACCGTTGTCTGTCTTGTTAGAACATGTACGTACATACTGGTCGATCGGTCGCTCTGCAACGATGAACCATGGTCGAGTAAGTAGCGGCACATGTCATAGTAGAGCCCCCAATGTAGCAGTTAAGGTTGTCCCATCTAAACCGTGTACACGTACATACAATCACACGCCAAAAAATACGGCCACGTACGTACATACGGGCCGGGTCTCGAACGCCTACTCGCACATACGTACGGCCAGGTCTCGTGTACATGGTTGGGTTGGAATGGGGAAACTGTGTCGTCGTGTTCATCGGGAGGCAACGGAATGCGGCGTGTTCATCGGGAGGCAACGGAATGCCTCGTGTTCATCGGGAGGCAACGGAATATGTCGTGTTCATCGGGAGTCAACCGGCTTGGACGGAACAGCTGATCAAAACGAGGCCTGGCGTACCACAGAACGGAGGAAACGGCCTTGTGTTCGACCGGCCACGATTGAAACGGGATCCTGTTCATCAGGTGGGGTCTGGCGTACTACAAAGCGGAGGAAACAGACTTCTCTTGGACCTCCTATGGTCGAAACAGTGATCCTGTTGATCGGGAGGGGTGTGGCGTATCGCAAACGGAGGAAACGGACTTGTGCTGGAGCGCTACGGTAGAAACAGGGGTCATGTTCATTGGGAGCGACGTGGCGTACTGCAAAACGGGACTCCATGGGATATTGTTCATCTCCACTGTCGATTGCCTCCACGGGCTACTGTTCATCCACCGTCGACCTCCTCTAGCCTTCACCTGCGACTGTTCATCCACGGACTCCTATTCATGCAGCCTCCACCGCTCCTCCATCGGCTACTGTTCAACCAGCCCTCTCCACGGGGTCCTATTCAACCACTCCTCCACGGGCTACTGTTCATCCAACCCTCCACCGTCTACTGTTCAACCAGCCCTCCACGGGGTCCTGTTCATCCACCCCCAATCGGCTCGATCGAGGTCCTGTTCATCCATCAGCAACGGCCTCTACTATCACGGGGTCCTGTTCATCCAACCCTCCATAGAGAACTGTTCA